>NW_027150662.1:0-49062 GCF_020800215.1 Phytophthora ramorum | reverse complement strand
AGAGCGCCACGTCGAGCCATCTTGTACCTACAATCTGTACCCACAGGTGGCGTAATCGACAGTGGCGTAATCGTCGGTGGCGTAATCGGCGTGGGTTCGGATTGGACCGGTTCGGGTTAACCGGTTCACGGTCAACAACCGATACCAAACCGTAACCCTCCATACCCTCAATAGTACGCAGCTTCGAATTCTTGACTTTCTTGAGGCCGCAGCCGACATCTCGTCCAGAGTCTGGTGTCGACTCTGCGACGCATACCGCTTGGCACTTGGAACCTCCGTGGCTTCCTCCAGTGACGCGTCCGCGGGTGTCGCTTGTTGCCGGGCCCGAAGTCTTCGTCCCGCCAGCTTCCTCTTCTTCCTCTTCTTCGTTGTCTTCATCCGACTGCGACGAATCTTGATCCGTCGTCTCTTCTCTTGAATGACCACACACCTCCCTCTGATGGTAGCCACGTCTCCCACTGTCGAAGACGTCTTCCATGAACTGCGCGTCGCGGCTCACCAGCACGCGACTGCTCTCCAGTTCTTCGAATCGATACGCTTTCTCGTGCTCCGAGTATCCCAGGAACCGACAGCGCACCGACCGAGCGTCGAACTTGGTGCGCTTCGCCTTCGGCACGTGCACATACGCGTGGCAACCGAAGACCTTGAGATTGGCCAGCAGCGGCTTCTTGCCAGTCCAAACTTGGTGCGGAGACTTGTCGTGGCTGACGGCGCGTGTCGGACACCGATTACGGAGGAACGTAGCCGTCATCACCGCTTCGCCCCAATACGTCTTGGGCAAGCCGGCATGTTCCAGCATGCAGCGCGCACACTCCACCAACGTCCGGTTCATCCGCTCGGCCACTCCATTCAGCTGAGGCGTGTACGGCGGAGTGAACTTCTGCACGATACCGCGGTCCGCACAGAACTTGACCATCGCACCGGAAGTGTACTCGCCACCGTTGTCGCTCCGGAGTGTCTGCACGCGCTTGCCGGTCTGAGTTTCAGCAAACGCCACAAACTCCGCGAACTTGGCAGCCACCTCGGACTTGTTCCTCAGCAAGTACACGACGCAGAAGTGCGACTTGTCATCGATGAACGTGACGAAGTAGCGCTTGCCCCCAAACGTTGGCGTCTGCATGGGGCCGCACACATCGCTGTGAACCACCTCCAGCACTCGCTTGGCACGGTTCGGGGACGACTTCATGTAGCTCACTCGCGTTTGCTTGCCGAGTGCACACCCGTCGCACAGCTCCCACTGCTTCACCGACGTCATGTCGATGCCAACACCGTAGCTCTTCTTGACGATGGCGTCTAGACCGCCATGACCAATGTGACCAAGTCGGAGGTGCCAGAGGTACGACGTGGTGTCCCCTTGGCGATCCTTCGAACTTGCCGCATTGGCCTCGTCAGGCATCATCGGAGTCATGCACAGCTTGAACAGCCCTTTGCCCTCACGAGCGCCGAGCTGCCACTTGAGACCCTTGTTGTCCGCGAAGCACCCGTCGCTCTCGAAGGTCACTGGCCCGACGTCCTTGGTGAAGCGGCCGACCGAAAACAGGTTGCGCGACAGCTTCGGGATATGCCACACATTCGTGAGCACACCCTTCTTCATGCCGCGCGGCGTCTTCATCGACATGACAATGTCGCCGGTCCCCACCGCCTGAACCACACCGTCGTCCGCGAGATGCACGTCCACCGGAGCCATCTTCTTGTAGTTCCTCATGTACTTGCTGGAACTCGTCATGTGCTGCGTCGCACCCGAGTCGACCAGCCACATGTCACTCGGCTTGGCGGTACTGCTCGTACGACCAACCGAGAAAAGGTAGTCGCCAGGATCTTCTTCGTCCTGCGCGACGTTCGCACGCTGCGACCGATATCGCTCAGCGTCGTTGTGGACCCGCGAGGGACACTCCGCGATCCAATGTCCTTGTTTGCCGCAGTTGTGGCACGCGCCGGTCTTCTTCACCGGTCGGCCCTTGCGCTTGTTGTCTCTCGTCATGAACGCTTGACCTTGGCCGTGCGCGGCTCCGTCGACGCCGCCGCCACCTTGTTCCTTGCGCTTCATGTCCTCATGCAGCAGCCGAGACGTCACGAGTTCCCACGACAGCGAGTCGGCTCTCGACTCCAACGCCGTGATCAGGAACTGGTACGACTCGCTCAGACTGCCCAGAAGCGTGATCACCAAGTCGTCCTCGCTGACCGGAGCGCCAACCGCGTCGAGCTGCTCCGCCAGCGTCTTGAGCTTGTTGATGTGCTCCAGCACATCATCACCTTCGTCCATCATCGTCGTGAAGAAACGCCGACGAAGAAAGAGCTTGTTGGCCAAACTCTTCTTCTCGAAGTGTCCTTCCAGTCTTGACCATGCATCATGCGCGTCCTTGGCCGAGCGAACCAGCGGCAGCTGCGAGTCCTCCATCGCGAGACAGATGATCGCCAGCGCCTTACGCGACTTCCTCTTGAACGTCGCTTGATCCGCCGTGGTCGTGCAGTGCTCCAGCTTCACTTCCCCACTCGTCACTTCCCACAGTTCGCGCTCCTCGAGCACCATCTGCATCTTGAACTTCCACGTGTGGAAGTTGGTTCCGTTGAACTTGTTGATGCGGGCGGTCGTGGTCGGGGTGGCGTCCATGGCGAAGGCGTAGTCGGGGTCTTGGGCAGGGAAGACGGGGCTTGGGCTCATAACCAAAAGGCTTGGTCGCTTGATGGCAAAATGCAAAGTGATTGATTTAGGTCCTTAGTTCGCAAACTCCCTTGCTACCTCTAAGCCTACTGGATTCTCTACTGGATACACTCTATTGGATTCCTTACCGGATACTGAGTTGCTTCAGCCAATCAGCGACTCCCACGTGGATGCCCATCTTGTACCCACAATCTTGTACCCACGTGTCCCGTAATCCCCGTAGCGTAAACAGCGTCCCATCATCAGTGTCCCGCGTCCCATCATCAGCGTCCCGTCAACACAGGAATGATTGCGGTCCCACTGAGTGAAGGTCATACCGGTATCCTACCGGTATACGGCAGCTGCCCGAGGCGCCTTCTTGACAACACTATCGGCTTCCAAGTGTCGGCCTTCGATCCGTGCCTGTACATCAAGGTGGTGAACGGTCACTGCGTGCTCGTGCTGGTGTACGTGGACGACGTGCTGATTACCGGGAGCTCGCCCGAGCTGATCTCGCGCACGAAGACGGACCTGAAGACGCGCTTCGAGATGACCGACAGCGGCAAGTGCGCGTTTGTTCTTGGGATCGAGCTGGTGGACGGCCCGGACGGCAGCGTGACCATGTGCCAGCGTCGCTACGTGGACGACATCCTGAAACGCTTCGCCATGGACGAGTGCAAGGCTGTGGTGAGTCCGGTGGACATGAGCACTCGACTGGTTCCAAGCGACGCGGCGACCAAGGTGAACGCTCCGTTTCGAGAAGCTGTTGGTGCGCTGATGCACCTGATGACCGCCACGCGCCCGGACATCGCGTACGCCGTTGGCTATGTGTCGCGCTTCATGGAGAACCCCCAAGAGGAACACTGGGTTGCGGTCAAGCGCATCTTTCGCTACCTGCAAGGCACCAAGACGCATGGCATCTGCTTCAAGCCGGGCGACAAGATCGACTTTCGTGGCTACTCGGACGCGGACTGGGCCGGCGACCTCGCGGACCGCAAGTCCACTTCAGGCTACACGTTCATGCTGATGAGTGCGCCTGTGAGCTGGGGAAGCAAGAAGCAGTCAAGTGTGTCGCTGTCTACGAGCGAAGCGGAGTACATCGCGCTCAGTCTGGCTATCCAAGAGGGCAAGTGGATCCATCGCCTGCTGTGCGAGATTCTGGCGGCTGCCAACGAGACGGGACCCGAGCTCATGATCCGTGAAGACAACCAGTCGTGCATCAAGATGACCAAGAACCCGGTGAACCACGGCCGCGCCAAGCACATCGACATCAAGTACCACCACATCCGCGACGAAGTGAAACGCGGTGAAGTGAAGCTCGAGTATTGCGAGACTTCGGTGATGCTGGCGGACATCATGACCAAGGCGCTTGCGGGACCACGCCACACGGAGCTGACGGCGGCTCTCGGCATTCATGGGACTTCGCATTGAGGGAGCGTATTGAGGGTATGGAGGGTTACCGGTTTGGTATCGGTTGTTGACCGTGAACCGGTTAACCCGAACCGGTCCAATCCGAACCCACGCCGATTACGCCACCGACGATTACGCCACTGTCGATTACGCCACCTGTGGGTACAAGATTGTAGGTACAAGATGGGCTTCGACGTGGCGCTCTCTCATTGGCTGAAGTAACTCAGTATCCAGTAAAGAATCAAGTAGTGTGTATCCAGTAGGTCTAGAGTAGCGAGAAGGCTAGCGAGCTAAAGACCTCAATCAATCACTTTCGAATCTTCGTTCTACCCCTCAAGTGGTTTCCAGTCTCCGCTCCGGTCTCGCCCAGAGTGCTGCCGTCCCTCCGCTCCGTCAAGCTTCGGTGTCAAGATCCATACCTTCCATCAACGCATGTGCTTGACACTTGGCTTGGACTTGTACACGATCTCGAATGGAGTCTTGTGCTCCACCTTGGGTGACGGCAGGCGGTTCTTCACGTAGATGGCCGTCATGGCCGCCTCAGCCCAGAAACACTTGTCCAACTTGGCGTGATGCAGCATGCTGCGGCCGATCGTGACGATGGTCCGGATGGCGCGTTCTGCCGTGCCGTTGGTCTGGTGCGCGTACGGAACCGTGGTTTGCTGCTCGATGCCTTCGACTTCGTAGAAGGCCTTGAGCGAGTTGGTCGCGAACTCACGAGCTCCGTCGTGCCGCACAAACTTGACCTTCTTGCCGAACTGCGTCTGCACCTTCGTGACGTACGTCTTGATGCAGTCTTCGCTCTCCGACTTGGCACGCAGGCAGAACCCCTTCATGCATCCGCTGGCTTCGTCCACGATCAGCAGCAGATACTTGCTGCCACCCAGTGACTCTTCTTCCATGGGGCCGCAGATGTCGAAGTGGAGCAGCTCGAACGTGTCGTAGCGACGCTTGTCACGGTTGCTTGGGAACGGCTTCTGGACCATTTTCCCTTGCTGGCAGCCGCGACACACGCTTGGTCCACTCGACTTGGAAGGTGCCTTCGCGTCCTTGATCATGTCGTTGTCGACCATCTTGCGAAGCACCTCCACCGGAGCGTGACCCATACGCGCGTGCAGGTCGATCGTCTTCCCACTGGTCGCCTGCATTCGCCGATCGCTGAGGCGTCTGGAGCCAGTAGAGGCCATCCACGAGGTTCGCCGCCGCCACCACTTGCTTGGAGGCCTTGTGCGCAACGCGCATCTGGGTGCCGTCGAACACGACTTGGAACAGACCACTCTTGTTGATCTGTGGCACGGAGAGCAGATTCTTGCTCATGCTCGGCACGTACAGCGCGTTCTTGATCTCGATGTCGCGCTCGTCGCCGTTGGGCAGAACCACTCGTTCCACGATGGTTCCCACACCCATGATGGCCGCCTTGTTGCCGTCGGCCACCGAAAGTTCGCCCTCGTTTCGCTCAATCAAATGGGCGAACTTGGCCTTGTCGTTGCAGATGTGGTGCGTTGCGCCGCTGTCGACCGCCCACATGCCGAGCATATCCTTGCCCGTCGAAATGCCACACTCCAGTGAGACCGCGAACGCCACTCGATCATAGCCGTAGCCGTAGTCGTAGCTGGCGTCGTCGCTCCTCCACTGGGCATTGTTGGCCCCGCGTCCACGGCCATTGCCATTGCCGCCGCGTCTTGGGCCCCGATTCTCGTCCTTCTGCTTGGTCCAGCACTTGTCGATGGTGTGCCCCAATTTCCCGCAGTACGTGCACTGGCGAGACTCTCGGTCGGTGTTGAACGCCTTGGCCGCGTCCTCCGTCTTCACCGTCGCCGTCTTCTCGCCTTGCCGCTTGATGTGCTCATTCGTCAGCACCTTCACGACGTCTTGCGATCGCAGCTCAGCGCTGCTCATCTCCAAGTTCAGCACGACGTTCTCGTAGCTCTTGGGGAGACTGCGCAACAGGCAGATCGCCACGTCCTCGTCCTCCATCTTGGCGCCGATGCTGCTGAGCTTGGCGCTGATGTTGAGGACCTCGTTGCAGTGATGCAACACGTTCCCGCCTTCCGACATCTCCATGCTGAAGAGTTGGCGCTTCAGGTAGATGCGACCAGCCTTCTGCGAACCACCGTACAGCGTCTTCAGGCGCGTCCACGCAACCCACGCTTCCTCGCAGTCGTCGACCACATGGTGGTAGTCCGCGTCCATGTGGAGCAACATCAGTCCGAACGCGATGTTGCTCGACTTGACGTACTCGTCCTTGGGCCGCGAGTCCGTGAAGCTCGGCGTCGTCTCTCGGTTCACGACATGCCACACCGACTTGGTCAGGAACACGCCACGCATGTAGCGGTTCCACGTCGCGTAGTTGTCTCCGTTGAACTTGTCGATGGAGACCTTGGTGGAGGCGTCGTGGGCAGAGGACATGGTGCTTGGGCTCATAACCTGATGGAAGGTATGGATCTTGGACACCGTGAAGCTTGACGGAGCGGAGGGACGGCAGCACTCTGGGCGAGACCGGAGCGGAGACTGGAAACCACTTGAGGGGTAGAACGAAGATTCGAAAGTGATTGATTGAGGTCTTTAGCTCGCTAGCCTTCTCGCTACTCTAGACCTACTGGATACACACTACTTGATTCTTTACTGGATACTGAGTTACTTCAGCCAATGAGAGAGCGCCACGTCGAAGCCCATCTTGTACCTACAATCTTGTACCCACAGGTGGCGTAATCGACAGTGGCGTAATCCTTGGTGGCGTAATCGGCGTGGGTTCGGATTGGACCGGTTCGGGTTAACCGGTTCACGGCCAACAACCGATACCAAACCGGTAACCCTCAATACTACCTCTAAGCCTACTGGATTCTCTACTGGATACACTCTACTGGATTCCTTACCGGATACTGAGTTGCTTCAGCCAATCAGCGACTCCCACGTGGATCCCATCTTGTACCCACAATCTTGTACCCACGTGTCCCGTAATCCCCGTAGCGTAAACAGCGTCCCATCATCAGTGTCCCGCGTCCCATCATCAGCGTCCCGTCAACACAGGAATGATTGCGGTCCCACTGAGTGAAGGTCATACCGGTATCCTACCGGTATACGGCAGCTGCCCGAGGCGCCTTCTTGACAACACTCCCACTCGACTCGACAGCGATTGCACCTTGGATCCCGAGCTTGGTCCGAAGCACACTGAACTGCACCGCAGTGATCGCCTTCGTCATGATGTCCGCCAGCATGTCCGTTGTCGAAACATACTGCAGCACCACTTGACCGTCTTCCACCTTCTCGCGCACGAAGTGGTAGCGAATGTCGATGTGCTTGGTGCGCTTGTGGAACTGCGGGTTCTTGGCCAACGCGATGGAGCCTTGGTTGTCCTCGTAGATCTTGACCGCTTCATCGCTTGCCATCTCGCCGAGCTCGCACAGGAACACCTTGAGCCACACTGCCTCTTGTGTCGCCTCCGATAGCGCCATGTACTCTGCCTCCGTTGAAGACAGCGCCACGGTCCGCTGCTTCTTGCTCCTCCAGCTGATGCATCCGCCGTTCATCATGAACGCGTAGCCGCTTGTGCTCCGTCTTGACTCGATGTCGCCGGCCCAGTCCGCATCCGAATATCCGCACATACCAAGGCTGTCTTCCCGTGAGAACTCGAGTCCATGCGTAGGCGTCGCTTGGAGGTACCGCAGCACACGCTTGAGGGCTTGCCAATGCGTCGGACACGGGTCGGCAGAGAACTGGCTCAGCACTCCCACTGCAGCAGCCAGGTCCGGACGCGTTGCCACCATCAAGTACATGAGAGCACCGACGGCACTCCGATACGGCACGTTCTTCATCGTGTCTTCATGCTGGCAGCCACCCTCACACATGCTCTTGGTCAGCTTGAGTCCGGGGTCTTGCGGCGTCTTCACAGGCTTGCTGTCTTGCATGCCGAACTTGGTCAGGATGGACTTGAGAAACTTGGTCTGCCGCACCGTCACTTTTCCGGAGTCGCGGTCGTTCTTGATCTCCATCCCGAGGAAATACTCCAGCTCGCCGAGGTCCGTCATCTCAAACCGCTTGCTCAACGCGTGCTTGGTCGATTCCAACAGCTCGTCGTTGCTGCTAGCGAGGACCAAGTCGTCAACGTACAGCGCCACGAAGATCATGTCTTGGCCGTCACGCTTCAGGTAGATGCAGTGGTCGGACTCGCACTTCTTGAACCCCAGCTTGAGCATGAAGTCGTCGATGGTCTGGTTCCACATGCGCGGCGACTGCTTCAGTCCGTACAGCGACCGCTTGAGCTTGCACACGTGGTCCGGGTGGTCTTCGTCCACATAGCCATCCGGCTGTGCCATGTAGATGTCTTCGTCCAGCACACCGTTGAGGAACGCAGTCTTGACATCCATCTGGTGCAGCTTGAGACCATACTTGGCAGCCAGACTCAGTACGATCCGGATGGACGTGAACTTGGCCACTGGCGCGAAGGTCTCGTCGTAGTCGATGCCGTACTTCTGCGAAAACCCCTTGGCCACCAGTCGCGCCTTGAACCGCTCAATCTCTCCAGCTTGGTTCTCCTTCACGCGAAACACCCATCTGCAGCCGATCGCCTTGCGTCCCTTCGGCAGTGGTACGACATCCCATGTGTCGTTCTTGAGCAGCGAGTCACACTCCGAGTCGCACGCCTCCTTCCACTTGACTGCGTCGCTGGATTCCATCGCCGACTTGAACGTGGTCGGCATTTCTCCCACTGAATCCACGACGTACGCAGCTTCGAAGTCTTGACTTTCTTGAGCCGCAGCCGACATCTCGTCCAGCGTCTGGTGTCGACTCTGCGACGCATACCGCTTGGCACTTGGAACGTCCGTGGCTTCCTCAAAAGGCTTGGTCGCTTGATGGCAAAATGCAAAGTGATTGATTTAGGTCCTTAGTTCGCAAGCTCCCTTGCTACCTCTAAGCCTACTGGATTCTCTACTGGATACACTCTACTGGATTCCTTACCGGATACTGAGTTGCTTCAGCCAATCAGCGACTGCCACGTGGATGCCCATCTTGTACCCACAATCTTGTACCCACGTGTCCCGTAATCCCCGTAGCGTAAACAGCGTCCCATCATCAGTGTCCCGCGTCCCATCATCAGCGTCCCGTCAACACAGGAATGATTGCGGTCCCACTGAGTGAAGGTCATACCGGTATCCTACCGGTATACGGCAGCTGCCCGAGGCGCCTTCTTGACAACACTCCCACTCGACTCGACAGCGATTGCACCTTGGATCCCGAGCTTGCTCCGAAGCACACTGAACTGCGTTGCAGGAATTGCCTTCGTCATCATGTCCGCCAGCATGTCCGTTGTCGAAACATACTGCAGCACCACTTGACCGTCTTCCACCTTCTCGCGCACGAAGTGGTAGCGAATGTCGATGTGCTTGGTGCGCTTGTGGAACTGCGGGTTCTTGGCCAACGCGATGGAGCCTTGGTTGTCCTCGTAGATCTTGACCGCTTCATCGCTTGCCATCTCGCCGAGCTCGCACAGGAACACCTTGAGCCACACTGCCTCTTGTGTCGCCTCCGATAGCGCCATGTACTCGGCCTCCGTTGAAGACAGCGCCACGGTCCGCTGCTTCTTGCTCCTCCAGCTGATGCATCCGCCGTTCATCATGAACGCGTAGCCGCTTGTGCTCCGTCTTGACTCGATGTCGCCGGCCCAGTCCGCATCCGAATATCCGCACATACCAAGGCTGTCTTCCCGTGAGAACTCGAGTCCATGCGTAGGCGTCGCTTGGAGGTACCGCAGCACACGCTTGAGGGCTTGCCAATGCGTCGGACACGGGTCGGCAGAGAACTGGCTCAGCACTCCCACTGCAGCAGCCAGGTCCGGACGCGTTGCCACCATCAAGTACATGAGAGCACCGACGGCACTCCGATACGGCACGTTCTTCATCGTGTCTTCATGCTGGCAGCCACCCTCACACATGCTCTTGGTCAGCTTGAGTCCGGGGTCTTGCGGCGTCTTCACAGGCTTGCTGTCTTGCATGCCGAACTTGGTCAGGATGGACTTGAGAAACTTGGTCTGCCGCACCGTCACTTTTCCGGAGTCGCGGTCGTTCTTGATCTCCATCCCGAGGAAGTACTCAAGCTCGCCGAGGTCCGTCATCTCAAACCGCTTGCTCAACGCGTGCTTGGTCGATTCCAACAGCTCGTCGTTGCTGCTAGCGAGGACCAAGTCGTCGACGTAGAGCGCCACGAAGATCATGTCTTGGCCGTCCCGCTTCAGGTAGACGCAGTGGTCGGACTCGCACTTCTTGAACCCCAGCTTGAGCATGAAGTCGTCGATGGTCTGGTTCCACATGCGCGGCGACTGCTTCAGTCCGTACAGCGACCGCTTGAGCTTGCACACGTGGTCCGGGTGGTCTTCGTCCACATAGCCATCGGGCTGTGCCATGTAGATGTCTTCGTCCAGCACACCGTTGAGGAACGCAGTCTTGACATCCATCTGGTGCAGCTTGAGACCATACTTGGCAGCCAGACTCAGTACGATCCGGATGGACGTGAACTTGGCCACTGGTGCGAAGGTCTCGTCGTAGTCGATGCCGTACTTCTGCGAAAACCCCTTAGCCACCAGTCGCGCCTTGAACCGCTCAATCTCTCCAGCTTGGTTCTCCTTCACGCGAAACACCCATCTGCAGCCGATCGCCTTGCGTCCCTTCGGCAGTGGTACGACATCCCACGTGTCGTTCTTGAGCAGCGAGTCACACTCCGAGTCGCACGCCTCCTTCCACTTGACTGCGTCGCTGGATTCCATCGCCGACTTGAACGTGGTCGGCATTTCTCCCACTGAATCCACGACGTACGCAGCTTCGAAGTCTTGACTTTCTTGAGCCGCAGCCGACATCTCGTCCAGAGTCTGGTGTTGACTCTGCGACGCATACCGCTTGGCACTTGGAACCTCCGTGACTTCCTCCAGCGACTGCGTCCGCGGGTGTCGCTTGTTGCCGGGCCCGAAGTCTTCGTCCCGCGCAGCTTCCTCTTCTTCCTCTTCTTCGTTGTCGTCTTCATCCGACTGCGACGAATCTTGATCCGTCGTCTCTTCATCTTGAATGACCACCACCTCCCTCTGATGGTAGTCACGTCTCCCACTGTCGAAGACGTCTTCCATGAACTGCGCGTCGCGGCTCACCAGCACGCGACTGCTCTCCAGTTCTTCGAATCGATACGCTTTCTCGTGCTCCGAGTATCCCAGGAACCGACAGCGCACCGACCGAGCGTCGAACTTGGTGCGCTTCGCCTTCGGCACGTGCACATACGCGTGGCAACCGAACACCTTGAGATTGGCCAGCAGCGGCTTCTTGCCCGTCCAAACTTGGTGCGGAGACTTGTCGTGGCTGACGGCGCGTGTCGGACACCGATTACGGAGGAACGCAGCCGTCATCACCGCTTCACCCCAATACGTCTTGGGCAAGCCGGCATGTTCCAGCATGCAGCGCGCACACTCCACCAACGTCCGGTTCATCCGCTCGGCCACTCCGTTCAGCTGAGGCGTGTACGGCGGAGTGAACTTCTGGACGATACCGCGGTCCGCACAGAACTTGGCCATCGCACCGGAAGTGTACTCGCCACCGTTGTCGCTCCGGAGTGTCTGCACGCGCTTGCCGGTCTGAGTTTCAGCAAACGCCACAAACTCCGCGAACTTGGCAGCCACCTCGGACTTGTTCCTCAGCAAGTACACGACGCAGAAGTGCGACTTGTCATCGATGAACGTGACGAAGTAGCGCTTGCCCCCAAACGTTGGCGTCTGCATGGGGCCGCACACATCGCTGTGAACCACCTCCAGCACGTGCTTGGCACGGTTCGGGGACGACTTCATGTAGCTCACTCGCGTTTGCTTGCCGAGTGCACACCCGTCGCACAGCTCCCACTGCTTCACCGACGTCATGTCGATGCCAACACCGTAGCTCTTCTTGACGATGGCGTCTAGACCGCCATGGCCAATGTGACCAAGTCGGAGGTGCCAGAGGTACGACGTGGTGTCCCCTTGGCGATCCTTCGAACTTGCCGCATTGGCCTCGTCAGGCATCATCGGAGTCATGCACAGCTTGAACAGCCCTTTGCCCTCACGAGCGCCGAGCTGCCACTTGAGACCCTTGTTGTCCGCGAAGCACCCGTCGCTCTCGAAGGTCACTGGCCCCACGTCCTTGGTGAAGCGGCCGACCGAAAACAGGTTGCGCGACAGCTTCGGGATATGCCACACATTCGTGAGCACACCCTTCTTCATGCCGCGCGGCGTCTTCATCGACATGACAATGTCGCCGGTCCCCACCGCCTGAACCACACCGTCGTCCGCGAGATGCACGTCCACCGGAGCCATCGTCTTGTAGTTCCTCATGTACGTCTTGGAACTCGTCATGTGCTGCGTCGCACCCGAGTCGACCAGCCACATGTCACTCGGCTTGGCGGTACTGCTCGTACGACCAACCGAGAAAAGGTAGTCGCCAGGATCTTCTTCGTCCTGCGCGACGTTCGCACGCTGCGACCGATATCGCTCAGCGTCGTTCTGGACCCGCGAGGGACACTCCGCGATCCAATGTCCTTGTTTGCCGCAGTTGTGGCACGCGCCGGTCTTCTTCACCGGTCGGCCCTTGCGCTTGTTGTTGTTGACCATGAACGCTTGACCTTGGCCGTGCGCGGCTCCGTCGACGCCGCCGCCACCTTGTTCCTTGCGCTTCATGTCCTCATGCAGCAGCCGAGACGTCACGAGTTCCCACGACAGCGAGTCGGCTCTCGACTCCAACGCCGTGATCAGGAACTGGTACGACTCGCTCAGACTGCCCAGAAGCGTGATCACCAAGTCGTCCTCGCTGACCGGAGCGCCAACCGCGTCGAGCTGCTCCGCCAGCGTCTTGAGCTTGTTGATGTGCTCCAGCACATCATCACCTTCGTCCATCATCGTCGTGAAGAAACGCCGACGAAGAAAGAGCTTGTTGGCCAAACTCTTCTTCTCGAAGTGTCCTTCCAGTCTTGACCATGCATCATGCGCGTCCTTGGCCGAGCGAACCAGCGGCAGCTGCGAGTCCTCCATCGCGAGACAGATGATCGCCAGCGCCTTACGCGACTTCCTCTTGAACGTCGCTTGATCTGCCGTGGTCGTGCAGTGCTCCAGCTTCACTTCCCCACTCGTCACTTCCCACAGTTCGCGCTCCTCGAGCACCATCTGCATCTTGAACTTCCACGTGTGGAAGTTGGTTCCGTTGAACTTGTTGATGCGGGCGGTCGTGGTCGGGGTGGCGTCCATGGCGAAGGCGTAGTCGGGGTCTTGGGCAGGGAAGACGGGGCTTGGGCTCATAACCAAAAGGCTTGGTCGCTTGATGGCAAAATGCAAAGTGATTGATTTAGGTCCTTAGTTCGCAAACTCCCTTGCTACCTCTAAGCCTACTGGATTCTCTACTGGATACACTCTACTGGATTCCTTACCGGATACTGAGTTGCTTCAGCCAATCAGCGACTGCCACGTGGATGCCCATCTTGTACCCACAATCTTGTACCCACGTGTCCCGTAATCCCCGTAGCGTAAACAGCGTCCCATCATCAGTGTCCCGCGTCCCATCATCAGCGTCCCGTCAACACAGGAATGATTGCGGTCCCACTGAGTGAAGGTCATACCGGTATCCTACCGGTATACGGCAGCTGCCCGAGGCGCCTTCTTGACAACACGCCACGCGCCCGGACATCGCGTACGCCGTTGGCTATGTGTCGCGCTTCATGGAGAACCCCCAAGAGGAACACTGGGTTGCGGTCAAGCGCATCTTTCGCTACCTGCAAGGCACCAAGACGCATGGCATCTGCTTCAAGCCGGGCGACAAGATCGACTTTCGTGGCTACTCGGACGCGGACTGGGCCGGCGACCTCGCGGACCGCAAGTCCACTTCAGGCTATACGTTCATGCTGATGAGTGCGCCTGTGAGCTGGGGAAGCAAGAAGCAGTCAAGTGTGTCGCTGTCTACGAGCGAAGCGGAGTACATCGCGCTCAGTCTGGCTATCCAAGAGGGCAAGTGGATCCATCGCCTGCTGTGCGAGATTCTGGCGGCTGCCAACGAGACGGGACCCGAGCTCATGATCCGTGAAGACAACCAGTCGTGCATCAAGATGACCAAGAACCCGGTGAACCACGGCCGCGCCAAGCACATCGACATCAAGTACCACCACATCCGCGACGAAGTGAAACGCGGTGAAGTGAAGCTCGAGTATTGCGAGACTTCGGTGATGCTGGCGGACATCATGACCAAGGCGCTTGCGGGACCACGCCACACGGAGCTGACGGCGGCTCTCGGCATTCATGGGACTTCGCATTGAGGGGGCGTATTGAGGGTATGGAGGGTTACCGGTTTGGTATCGGTTGTTGACCGTGAACCGGTTAACCCGAACCGGTCCAATCCGAACCCACGCCGATTACGCCACCGACGATTACGCCACTGTCGATTACGCCACCTGTGGGTACAAGATTGTAGGTACAAGATGGGCTTCGACGTGGCGCTCTCTCATTGGCTGAAGTAACTCAGTATCCAGTAAAGAATCAAGTAGTGTGTATCCAGTAGGTCTAGAGTAGCGAGAAGGCTAGCGAGCTAAAGACCTCAATCAATCACTTTCGAATCTTCGTTCTACCCCTCAAGTGGTTTCCAGTCTCCGCTCCGGTCTCGCCCAGAGTGCTGCCGTCCCTCCGCTTCGTCAAGCTTCGGTGTCAAGATCCATACCTTCCATCACGTACGTCGTGGATTCAGTGGGAGAAATGCCGACCACGTTCAAGTCGGCGATGGAATCCAGCGACGCAGTCAAGTGGAAGGAGGCGTGCGACTCGGAGTGTGACTCGCTGCTCAAGAACGACACGTGGGATGTCGTACCACTGCCGAAGGGACGCAAGGCGATCGGCTGCAGATGGGTGTTTCGCGTGAAGGAGAACCAAGCTGGAGAGATTGAGCGGTTCAAGGCGCGACTGGTGGCCAAGGGGTTTTCGCAGAAGTACGGCATCGATTACGACGAGACCTTCGCACCAGTGGCCAAGTTCACGTCCATCCGGATCGTACTGAGTCTAGCTGCCAAGTATGGCCTCAAGCTGCACCAGATGGATGTCAAGACTGCGTTCCTCAACGGTGTGCTGGACGAAGACATCTACATGGCACAGCCGGATGGCTATGTGGACGAAGACCACCCGGACCACGTGTGCAAGCTCAAGCGGTCGCTGTACGGACTGAAGCAGTCGCCGCGCATGTGGAACCAGACCATCGACGACTTCATGCTCAAGCTGGGGTTCAAGAAGTGCGAGTCCGACCACTGCGTCTACCTGAAGCGTGACGGCCAAGACATGATCTTCGTGGCGCTGTACGTCGACGACTTGGTCCTCGCCAGCAGCAACGACGAGCTGTTGGAATCAACCAAGCACGCGTTGAGCAAGCGGTTTGAGATGACGGACCTCGGCGAGCTTGAGTACTTCCTCGGGATGGAGATCAAGAACGACCGCGACTCCGGAAAAGTGACGGTGCGGCAGACCAAGTTTCTCAAGTCCATCCTGACCAAGTTCGGCATGCAAGACAGCAAGCCTGTGAAGACGCCGCAAGACCCCGGACTCAAGCTGACCAAGAGCATGTGTGAGGGTGGCTGCCAGCATGAAGACACGATGAAGAACGTGCCGTATCGGAGTGCCGTCGGTGCTCTCATGTACTTGATGGTGGCAACGCGTCCGGACCTGGCTGCTGCAGTGGGAGTGCTGAGCCAGTTCTCTGCCGACCCGTGTCCGACGCATTGGCAAGCCCTCAAGCGTGTGCTGCGGTACCTCCAAGCGACGCCTACGCATGGACTCGAGTTCTCACGGGAAGACAGCCTTGGTATGTGCGGCTATTCGGATGCGGACTGGGCCGGCGACATCGAGTCAAGACGGAGCACAAGCGGCTACGCGTTCATGATGAACGGCGGATGCATCAGCTGGAGGAGCAAGAAGCAGCGGACCGTGGCGCTGTCTTCAACGGAGGCCGAGTACATGGCGCTATCGGAGGCGACACAAGAGGCAGTGTGGCTCAAGGTGTTCCTGTGCGAGCTCGGCGAGATGGCAAGCGATGAAGCGGTCAAGATCTACGAGGACAACCAAGGCTCCATCGCGTTGGCCAAGAACCCGCAGTTCCACAAGCGCACCAAGCACATCGACATTCGCTACCACTTCGTGCGCGAGAAGGTGGAAGACGGTCAAGTGGTGCTGCAGTATGTTTCGACAACGGACATGCTGGCGGACATCATGACGAAGGCAATTCCTGCAACGCAGTTCAGTGTGCTTCGGACCAAGCTCGGGATCCAAGGTGCAATCGCTGTCGAGTCGAGTGGGAGTGTTGTCAAGAAGGCGCCTCGGGCAGCTGCCGTATACCGGTAGGATACCGGTATGACCTTCACTCAGTGGGACCGCAATCATTCCTGTGTTGACGGGACGCTGATGATGGGACGCGGGACACTGATGATGGGACGCTGTTTACGCTACGGGGATTACGGGACACGTGGGTACAAGATTGTGGGTACAAGATGGGCATCCACGTGGCAGTCGCTGATTGGCTGAAGCAACTCAGTATCCGGTAAGGAATCCAATAGAGTGTATCCAGTAGAGAATCCAGTAGGCTTAGAGGTAGCAAGGGAGTTTGCGAACTAAGGACCTAAATCAATCACTTTGCATTTTGCCATCAAGCGACCAAGCCTTTTGATAGAGCACATGAACTCGTCGAAGGTCTCGTTCCACACGCGCGAAGCTTGCTTGAGACCGTAGATGGCCTTCACCAGTTCCAGGCAGTCAAAGCCACCATCCAGTTCGACGCCTTCGGGAACCACGCAGAACACCACCTCCTTCATGACCCCGTACAGGAACGCTGTCACGACGTCGAGTTGGTCGAGGGGCCAGCCGAAGTACTTGGTGATCGCGATGATCATGCGCAGCGTCACGTACTTGACCACGGGCGAGAACGTCTCCGTGTAGTCGATGCCATACTTCTGCTTGAAGCCCTTGGCCACGAGGCGCGCCTTGTACTTCTCGATCGAGCCGTCCGCTTTGCGCTTGATCTTGAACACCCACTTGGTGCCGATGGCGCGCTGGCCGCTGGGCAACTTGGCAGCTCGAAACACACCACGCAGTCGCATCGACTTGAGCTCCGCGCGGATCGCCTTGCGCCAGTGCACTTGATCCGGACCGTTCACAGCCTCTTGGAACGTCGTCGGCTCCGATAGATCGGCTGCTGCTTCCACAGCGTTGGCACTGGCACGCCAAAACACTGGAGGCGTCGAGTCGTCGTCTTCATCTTGGTCCCCAGACTTTTCTTCTTCGTCGGGTTCAGCTTGGCGCGAGGAGGATACGTCCGGCGCACTTGCTTCTTCTAAGCCAGCTCGGTGGCGAACGGGGCGCGATCTTCTGGAAGTGTCGTCGTCGCCACTCGGTCGGCTCTTGCGCTTCCCCGCCTGCTTGAAGCTCGTTTGGCGCGGTCCATCGTTGTCGTCCAGGTCCAGCGCGTCCAGGTCCAGCGCAGCATCATCGACGTCTTCATCCGAAGTATGCGCCGAAAGTCCAAAGGCCGACTCATCGAAGTTGACATCGCGACTGACAACCACCTGCCCCGCCTCGATGTCATAAAGTCGATACGCCTTGGACACTTGTTCGTAGCCGAGGAACAACCCGGCGCGAGCCTTGGGGTCCCACTTGCGCCGCTTTTCCTTCGGCGTCAGGATGTACGTCTGGCATCCAAACACACGCATGTGCTTGACACTTGGCTTGGACTTGTACACAATCTCGAATGGAGTCTTGTGCTCCACCTTGGGTGACGGCAGGCGGTTCTTCACGTAGATGGCCGTCATGGCCGCCTCAGCCCAGAAACACTTGTCCAACTTGGCGTGATGCAGCATGCTGCGGCCGATCGTGACGATGGTCCGGATGGCGCGTTCTGCCGTGCCGTTGGTCTGGTGCGCGTACGGAACCGTGGTTTGCTGCTCGATGCCTTCGACTTCGTAGAAGGCCTTGAGTGAGTTGGTCGCGAACTCACGAGCTCCGTCGTGCCGCACAAACTTGACCTTCTTGCCGAACTGCGTCTGCACCTTCGTGACGTACGTCTTGATGCAGTCTTCGCTCTCCGACTTGGCACGCAGGCAGAACCCCTTCATGCATCCGCTGGCTTCGTCCACGATCAGCAGCAGATACTTGCTGCCACCCAGTGACTCTTCTTCCATGGGGCCGCAGATGTCGAAGTGGAGCAGCTCGAACGTGTCGTAGCGGCGCTTGTCACGGTTGCTTGGGAACGGCTTCTGGACCATTTTCCCTTGCTGGCAGCCGCGACACACGCTTGGTCCACTCGACTTGGAAGATGCCTTCGCGTCCTTGATCATGTCGTTGTCGACCATCTTGCGAAGCACCTCCACCGGAGCGTGACCCATACGCGCGTGCAGGTCGATCGTCTTCCCACTGGTCGCTGCATTCGCCGATCGCTGAGGCGTCTGGAGCCAGTAGAGGCCATCCACGAGGTTCGCCGCCGCCACCACTTGCTTGGAGGCCTTGTGCGCAACGCGCATCTGGGCGCCATCGAACACGACTTGGAACAGACCACTCTTGTTGATCTGTGGCACGGAGAGCAGATTCTTGCTCATGCTCGGCACGTACAGCGCGTTCTTGATCTCGATGTCGCGCTCGTCGCCGTTGGGCAGAACCACTCGTTCCACGATGGTCCCCACACCCATGATGGCCGCCTTGTTGCCGTCGGCCACCGAAAGTTCGCCCTCGTTTCGCTCAATCAAATGGGCGAACTTGGCCTTGTCATTGCAGATGTGGTGCGTTGCGCCGCTGTCGACCGCCCACATGCCGAGCATATCCTTGCCCGTCGAAATGCCACACTCCAGTGAGACCGCGAACGCCACTCGATCGTAGCCGTAGCCGTAGTCGTAGCTGGCGTCGTCGTTCCTCCACTGGGCATTGTTGGCCCCGCGTCCACGGCCATTGCCATTGCCGCCGCGTCTTGGGCCCCGATTCTCGTCCTTCTGCTTGGTCCAGCACTTGTCGATGGTGTGCCCCAATTTCCCGCAGTACGTGCACTGGCGAGACTCTCGGTCGAAAAGGCTTGGTCGCTTGATGGCAAAATGCAAAGTGATTGATTTAGGTCCTTAGTTCGCAAACTCCCTTGCTACCTCTAAGCCTACTGGATTCTCTACTGGATACACTCTACTGGATTCTCTACTGGATACACTCTACTGGATTCTCTACTGGATACTGAGTTGCTTCAGCCAATCAGCGACTGCCACGTGGATGCCCATCTTGTACCCACAATCTTGTACCCACGTGTCCCGTAATCCCCGTAGCGTAAACAGCGTCCCATCATCAGTGTCCCGCGTCCCATCATCAGCGTCACGTCAACACAGGAATGATTGCGGTCCCACTGAGTGAAGGTCATACCGGTATCCTACCGGTATACGGCAGCTGCCCGAGGCGCCTTCTTGACAACACTCCCACTCGACTCGACAGCGATTGCACCTTGGATCCCGAGCTTGCTCCGAAGCACACTGAACTGCGTTGCAGGAATTGCCTTCGTCATCATGTCCGCCAGCATGTCCGTTGTCGACACATACTGCAGCACCACTTGGCCGTCTTCCACCTTCTCGCGCACGAAGTGGTAGCGAATGTCGATGTGCTTGGTGCGCTTGTGGAACTGCGGGTTCTTGGCCAACGCGATGGAGCCTTGGTTGTCCTCGTAGATCTTGACCGCTTCATCGCTTGCCATCTCGCCGAGCTCGCACAGGAACACCTTGAGCCACACTGCCTCTTGTGTCGCCTCCGATAGCGCCATGTACTCTGCCTCCGTTGAAGACAGCGCCACCGTCCGCTGCTTCTTGCTCCTCCAGCTGATGCATCCGCCGTTCATCATGAACGCGTAGCCGCTTGTGCTCCGTCGAGACTCGATGTCGCCGGCCCAGTCCGCATCCGAATAGCCGCACATACCAAGGCTGTCTTCCCGTGAGAACTCGAGTCCATGCGTAGGCGTTGCTTGGAGATACCGCAGCACACGCTTGAGGGCTTGCCAATGCGTCGGACACGGGTCGGCAGAGAACTGGCTCAGCACTCCCACTGCAGCAGCCAGGTCCGGACGCGTTGCCACCATCAAGTACATGAGAGCACCGACGGCACTCCGATACGGCACGTTCTTCATCGTGTCTTCATGCTGGCAGCCACCCTCACACATGCTCTTGGTCAGCTTGAGTCCGGGGTCTTGCGGCGTCTTCACAGGCTTGCTGTCTTGCATGCCGAACTTGGTCAGGATGGACTTGAGAAACTTGGTCTGCCGCACCGTCACTTTTCCGGAGTCGCGGTCGTTCTTGATCTCCATCCCGAGGAAGTACTCCAGCTCGCCGAGGTCCGTCATCTCAAACCGCTTGCTCAACGCGTGCTTGGTCGATTCCAACAGCTCGTCGTTGCTGCTAGCGAGGACCAAGTCGTCGACGTAGAGCGCCACGAAGATCATGTCTTGGCCGTCACGCTTCAGGTAGACGCAGTGGTCGGACTCGCACTTCTTGAACCCCAGCTTGAGCATGAAGTCGTCGATGGTCTGGTTCCACATGCGCGGCGACTGCTTCAGTCCGTACAGCGATCGCTTGAGCTTGCACACGTGATCCGGGTGGTCTTCGTCCACATAGCCATCCGGCTGTGCCATGTAGATGTCTTCGTCCAGCACCCCGTTGAGGAACGCAGTCTTGACATCCATCTGGTGCAGCTTGAGACCATACTTGGCAGCTAGACTCAGTACGATCCGGATGGACGTGAACTTGGCCACTGGTGCGAAGGTCTCGTCGTAGTCGATGCCGTACTTCTGCGAAAACCCCTTGGCCACCAGTCGCGCCTTGAACCGCTCGATTTCTCCAGCTTGGTTCTCCTTCACGCGAAACACCCATCTGCAGCCGATCGCCTTGCGTCCCTTCGGCAGTGGTACGACATCCCACGTGTCGTTCTTGAGCAGCGAGTCACACTCCGAGTCGCACGCCTCCTTCCACTTGACTGCGTCGCTGGATTCCATCGCCGACTTGAACGTGGTCGGCATTTCTCCCACTGAATCCACGACGTACGCAGCTTCGAAGTCTTGGCTTTCTTGAGCCGCAGCCGACATCTCGTCCAGCGTCTGGTGTCGACTCTGCGACGCATACCGCTTGGCACTTGGAACCTCCGTGACTTCCTCCAGCGACTGCGTCCGCGGGTGTCGCTTGTTGCCGGGCCCGAAGTCTTCGTCCCGCGCAGCTTCCTCTTCTTCCTCTTCTTCGTTGTCGTCTTCATCCGACTGCGACGAATCTTGATCCGTCGTCTCTTCATCTTGAATGACCACCACCTCCCTCTGATGGTAGTCACGTCTCCCACTGTCGAAGACGTCTTCCATGAACTGCGCGTCGCGGCTCACCAGCACGCGACTGCTCTCCAGTTCTTCGAATCGATACGCTTTCTCGTGCTCCGAGTATCCCAGGAACCGACAGCGCACCGACCGAGCGTCGAACTTGGTGCGCTTCGCCTTCGGCACGTGCACATACGCGTGGCAACCGAACACCTTGAGATTGGCCAGCAGCGGCTTCTTGCCCGTCCAAACTTGGTGCGGAGACTTGTCGTGGCTGATGGCGCGTGTCGGACACCGATTACGGAGGAACGTAGCCGTCATCACCGCTTCACCCCAATACGTCTTGGGCAAGCCGGCATGTTCCAGCATGCAGCGCGCGCACTCCACCAACGTCCGGTTCATCCGCTCGGCCACTCCGTTCAGCTGAGGCGTGTACGGCGGAGTGAACTTCTGCACGATACCGCGGTCCGCACAGAACTTGGCCATCGCACCGGAAGTGTACTCGCCACCGTTGTCGCTCCGGAGTGTCTGCACGCGCTTGCCGGTCTGAGTTTCAGCAAACGCCACAAACTCCGCGAACTTGGCAGCCACCTCGGACTTGTTCCTCAGCAAGTACACGACGCAGAAGTGCGACTTGTCATCGATGAACGTGACGAAGTAGCGCTTGCCCCCAAACGTTGGCGTCTGCATGGGGCCGCACACATCGCTGTGAACCACCTCCAGCACGTGCTTGGCACGGTTCGGGGACGACTTCATGTAGCTCACTCGCGTTTGCTTGCCGAGTGCACACCCGTCGCACAGCTCCCACTGCTTCACCGACGTCATGTCGATGCCAACACCGTAGCTCTTCTTGACGATGGCGTCTAGACCGCCATGGCCAATGTGACCAAGTCGGAGGTGCCAGAGGTACGACGTGGTGTCCCCTTGGCGATCCTTCGAACTTGCCGTATTGGCCTCGTCAGGCATCATCGGAGTCATGCACAGCTTGAACAGCCCTTTGCCCTCACGAGCGCCGAGCTGCCACTTGAGACCCTTGTTGTCCGCGAAGCACCCGTCGCTCTCGAAGGTGACAGGCCCGACGTCCTTGGTGAAGCGGCCGACCGAAAACAGGTTGCGCGACAGCTTCGGGATATGCCACACATTCGTGAGCACCCCCTTCTTCATGCCGCGCGGCGTCTTCATCGACATGACAATGTCGCCGGTCCCCACCGCCTGAACCACACCGTCGTCCGCGAGATGCACGTCCACCGGAGCCATCTTCTTGTAGTTCCTCATGTACTTGTTGGAACTCGTCATGTGCTGCGTCGCACCCGAGTCGACCAGCCACATGTCACTCGGCTTGGCGGTACTGCTCGTACGACCAACCGAGAAAAGGTAGTCACCAGGATCTTCTTCGTCCTGCGCGACGTTCGCACGCTGCGACCGATATCGCTCAGCGTCGTTCTGGACCCGCGAGGGACACTCCGCGATCCAATGTCCTTGTTTGCCGCAGTTGTGGCACGCCCCGGTCTTCTTCACCGGTCGGCCCTTGCGCTTGTTATTGTTGACCATGAACGCTTGACCTTGGCCGTGCGCGGCTCCGTCGACGCCGCCGCCACCTTGTTCTTTGCGCTTCATGTCCTCATGCAGCAGCCGAGACGTCACGAGTTCCCACGACAGCGAGTCGGCTCTCGACTCCAACGCCGTGATCAGGAACTGGTACGACTCGCTCAGACTGCCCAGAAGCGTGATCACCAAGTCGTCCTCGCTGACCGGAGCGCCAACCGCGTCGAGCTGCTCCGCCAGCGTCTTGAGCTTGTTGATGTGCTCCAGCACATCATCACCTTCGTCCATCATCGTCGTGAAGAAACGCCGACGAAGAAAGAGCTTGTTGGCCAAACTCTTCTTCTCGAAGTGTCCTTCCAGTCTTGACCATGCATCATGCGCGTCCTTGGCCGAGCGAACCAGCGGCAGCTGCGAGTCCTCCATCGCGAGACAGATGATCGCCAGCGCCTTACGCGACTTCCTCTTGAACGTCGCTTGATCCGCCGTGGTCGTGCAGTGCTCCAGCTTCACTTCCCCACTCGTCACTTCCCACAGTTCGCGCTCCTCGAGCACCATCTGCATCTTGAACTTCCACGTGTGGAAGTTGGTTCCGTTGAACTTGTTGATGCGGGCGGTCGTGGTCGGGGTGGCGTCCATGGCGAAGGCGTAGTCGGGGTCTTGGGCAGGGAAGACGGGGCTTGGGCTCATAACCAAAAGGCTTGGTCGCTTGATGGCAAAATGCAAAGTGATTGATTTAGGTCCTTAGTTCGCAAACTCCCTTGCTACCTCTAAGCCTACTGGATTCTCTACTGGATACACTCTACTGGATTCTCTACTGGATACACTCTACTGGATTCTCTACTGGATACACTCTACTGGATTCTCTACTGGATACTGAGTTGCTTCAGCCAATCAGCGACTGCCACGTGGATGCCCATCTTGTACCCACAATCTTGTACCCACGTGTCCCGTAATCCCCGTAGCGTAAACAGCGTCCCATCATCAGTGTCCCGCGTCCCATCATCAGCGTCCCGTCAACACAGGAATGATTGCGGTCCCACTGAGTGAAGGTCATACCGGTATCCTACCGGTATACGGCAGCTGCCCGAGGCGCCTTCTTGACAACAGGTCGGTGTTGAACGCCTTGGCTGCGTCCTCCGTCTTCACCGTCGCCGTCTTCTCGCCTTGCCGCTTGATGTGCTCATTCGTCAGCACCTTCACGACGTCTTGCGATCGCAGCTCAGCGCTGCTCATCTCCAAGTTCAGCACGACGTTCTCGTAGCTCTTGGGGAGACTGCGCAACAGGCAGATCGCCACGTCCTCGTCCTCCATCTTGGCGCCGATGCTGCTGAGCTTGGCGCTGATGTTGAGGACCTCGTTGCAGTGATGCAACACGTTCCCGCCTTCCGACATCTCCATGCTGAAGAGTTGGCGCTTCAGGTAGATGCGACCAGCCTTCTGCGAACCACCGTACAGCGTCTTCAGGCGCGTCCACGCAACCCACGCTTCCTCGCAGTCGTCGACCACATGGTGGTAGTCCGCGTCCATGTGGAGCAACATCAGTCCGAACGCGATGTTGCTCGACTTGACGTACTCGTCCTTGGGCCGCGAGTCCGTGAAGCTCGGCGTCGTCTCTCGGTTCACGACATGCCACACCGACTTGGTCAGGAACACGCCACGCATGTAGCGGTTCCACGTCGCGTAGTTGTCTCCGTTGAACTTGTCGATGGAGACCTTGGTGGAGGCGTCGTGGGCAGAGGACATGGTGCTTGGGCTCATAACCTGATGGAAGGTATGGATCTTGGACACCGTGAAGCTTGACGGAGCGGAGGGACGGCAGCACTCTGGGCGAGACCGGAGCGGAGACTGGAAACCACTTGAGGGGTAGAACGAAGATTCGAAAGTGATTGATTGAGGTCTTTAGCTCGCTAGCCTTCTCGCTACTCTAGACCTACTGGATACACACTACTTGATTCTTTACTGGATACTGAGTTACTTCAGCCAATGAGAGAGCGCCACGTCGAAGCCCATCTTGTACCTACAATCTTGTACCCACAGGTGGCGTAATCGACAGTGGCGTAATCCTTGGTGGCGTAATCGGCGTGGGTTCGGATTGGACCGGTTCGGGTTAACCGGTTCACGGTCAACAACCGATACCAAACCGGTAACCCTCAATACCCTCAATATGCGTGTGTTCGGATGCCAGACGTACATCCTGACGCCGAAGGAAAAGCGGCGCAAGTGGGACCCCAAGGCTCGCGCCGGGTTGTTCCTCGGCTACGAAGAAGTGTCCAAGGCGTATCGACTTTATGACATCGAGGCGGGGCAGGTGGTTGTCAGTCGCGATGTCAATTTCGATGAGTCGGCCTTTGGACTTTCGGCGCATACTTCGGATGAAGACGTCGATGATGCTGCGCTGGACCTGGACGCGCTGGACCTGGACGACACCGATGGACCGCGCCAAACGAGTTTCAAGCAGGCGGGGAAGCGCAAGAGCCGACCGAGTGGCGACGACGACAATTCCAGAAGATCGCGCCCCGTTCGCCACCGAGCTGGCCTAGAAGAAGCAAGTGCGCCGGACGTATCCTCCTCGCGCCGAGCTGAACCCGACGAAGAAGAAAAGTCTGGGGACCAAGATGAAGACGACGACTCGACGCCTCCAGTGTTTTGGCGTGCCAGTGCCAACGCTGTGGAAGCAGCAGCCGATCTATCGGAGCCGACGACGTTCCAAGAGGCTGTGAACGGTCCGGATCAAGTGCACTGGCGCAAGGCGATCCGCGCGGAGCTCAAGTCGATGCGACTGCGTGGTGTGTTTCGAGCTGCCAAGTTGCCCAGCGGCCAGCGCGCCATCGGCACCAAGTGGGTGTTCAAGATCAAGCGCAAAGCGGACGGCTCGATCGAGAAGTACAAGGCGCGCCTCGTGGCCAAGGGCTTCAAGCAGAAGTACGGCATCGACTACACGGAGACGTTCTCGCCCGTGGTCAAGTACGTGACGCTGCGCATGATCATCGCGATCGCCAAGTACTTCGGCTGGCCCCTCGACCAACTCGACGTCGTGACAGCGTTCCTGTACGGGGTCATGAAGGAGGTGGTGTTCTGCGTGGTTCCCGAAGGCGTCGAACTGGATGGTGGCTTCGACTGCCTGGAATTGGTGAAGGCTATCTACGGTCTCAAGCAAGCTTCGCGCGTGTGGAACGAGACCTTCGACGAGTTCATGTGCTCTATCAGTTTCCAAGTGTCGGCCTTCGATCCGTGCCTCTACATCAAGGTGGTGGACGGTCACTGCGTGCTCGTGCTGGTGTACGTGGACGACGTGCTGATTACCGGGAGTTCGCCTGAGCTGATCTCGCGCACGAAGACGGACCTGAAGACGCGTTTCGAGATGACCGACAGCGGCAAGTGCGCGTTTGTTCTTGGGATCGAGCTGGTGGACGGCCCGGACGGCAGCGTGACCATGTGCCAGCGTCGCTACGTGGACGACATCCTGAAGCGCTTCGCCATGGACGAGTGCAAGGCTGTGGTGAGTCCGGTGGACATGAGCACTCGACTGGTTCCAAGCAACGCGGCGACCAAGATGAACGCTCCGTTTCGCGAAGCTGTTGGTGCGCTGATGCACCTGATGACCGCCACGCGCCCGGACATCGCGTACGCCGTTGGCTATGTGTCGCGCTTCATGGAGAACCCCCAAGAGGAACACTGGGTTGCGGTCAAGCGCATCTTTCGCTACCTGCAAGGCACCAAGACGCATGGCATCTGCTTCAAGCCGGGCGACAAGATCGACTTTCGTGGCTACTCGGACGCGGACTGGGCCGGCGACCTCGCGGACCGCAAGTCCACTTCAGGCTACACGTTCATGCTGATGAGTGCGCCTGTGAGCTGGGGAAGCAAGAAGCAGTCAAGTGTGTCGCTGTCCACGAGCGAAGCGGAGTACATCGCGCTCAGTCTGGCTATCCAAGAAGGCAAGTGGATCCATCGCCTGCTGTGCGAGATTCTGGCGGCTGCCAACGACACGGGACCCGAGCTCATGATCCGCGAAGACAACCAGTCGTGCATCAAGATGACCAAGAACCCGGTGAACCACGGCCGCGCCAAGCACATCGACATCAAGTACCACCACATCCGCGACGAAGTGAAACGCGGTGAAGTGAAGCTCGAGTATTGCGAGACTTCGGTGATGCTGGCGGACATCATGACGAAGGCGCTTGCGGGACCACGCCACACGGAGCTGACGGCGGCTCTCGGCATTCATGGGACTTCGCATTGAGGGGGCGTATTGAGGGTTACCGGTTTGGTATCGGTTGTTGGCCGTGAACCGGTTAACCCGAACCGGTCCAATCCGAACCCACGCCGATTACGCCACCAAGGATTACGCCACTGTCGATTACGCCACCTGTGGGTACAAGATTGTAGGTACAAGATGGGCTTCGACGTGGCGCTCTCTCATTGGCTGAAGTAACTCAGTATCCAGTAAAGAATCAAGTAGTGTGTATCCAGTAGGTCTAGAGTAGCGAGAAGGCTAGCGAGCTAAAGACCTCAATCAATCACTTTCGAATCTTCGTTCTACCCCTCAAGTGGTTTCCAGTCTCCGCTCCGGTCTCGCCCAGAGTGCTGCCCTCCCTCCGCTCCGTCAAGCTTCACGGTGTCAAGATCCATACCTTCCATCAGGTAGCAAGGGAGTTTGCGAACTAAGGACCTAAATCAATCACTTTGCATTTTGCCATCAAGCGACCAAGCCTTTTGTCTAGACCGCCATGGCCAATGTGACCAAGTCGGAGGTGCCAGAGGTACGACGTGGTGTCCCCTTGGCGATCCTTCGAACTTGCCGTATTGGCCTCGTCAGGCATCATCGGAGTCATGCACAGCTTGAACAGCCCTTTGCCCTCACGAGCGCCGAGCTGCCACTTGAGACCCTTGTTGTCCGCGAAGCACCCGTCGCTCTCGAAGGTGACAGGCCCGACGTCCTTGGTGAAGCGGCCGACCGAAAACAGGTTGCGCGACAGCTTCGGGATATGCCACACATTCGTGAGCACCCCCTTCTTCATGCCGCGCGGCGTCTTCATCGACATGACAATGTCGCCGGTCCCCACCGCCTGAACCACACCGTCGTCCGCGAGATGCACGTCCACCGGAGCCATCTTCTTGTAGTTCCTCATGTACTTGTTGGAACTCGTCATGTGCTGCGTCGCACCCGAGTCGACCAGCCACATGTCACTCGGCTTGGCGGTACTGCTCGTACGACCAACCGAGAAAAGGTAGTCACCAGGATCTTCTTCGTCCTGCGCGACGTTCGCACGCTGCGACCGATATCGCTCAGCGTCGTTGTGGACCCGCGAGGGACACTCCGCGATCCAATGTCCTTGTTTGCCGCAGTTGTGGCACGCCCCGGTCTTCTTCACCGGTCGGCCCTTGCGCTTGTTGTTGTTGACCATGAACGCTTGACCTTGGCCGTGCGCGGCTCCGTCGATGCCGCCGCCACCTTGTTCCTTGCGCTTCATGTCCTCATGCAGCAGCCGAGACGTCACGAGTTCCCACGACAGCGAGTCGGCTCTCGACTCCAACGCCGTGATCAGGAACTGGTACGACTCGCTCAGACTGCCCAGAAGCGTGATCACCAAGTCGTCCTCGCTGACCGGAGCGCCAACCGCGTCGAGCTGCTCCGCCAGCGTCTTGAGCTTGTTGATGTGCTCCAGCACATCATCACCTTCGTCCATCATCGTCGTGAAGAAACGCCGACGAAGAAAGAGCTTGTTGGCCAAACTCTTCTTCTCGAAGTGTCCTTCCAGTCTTGACCATGCATCATGCGCGTCCTTGGCCGAGCGAACCAGCGGCAGCTGCGAGTCCTCCATCGCGAGACAGATGATCGCCAGCGCCTTACGCGACTTCCTCTTGAACGTCGCTTGATCCGCCGTGGTCGTGCAGTGCTCCAGCTTCACTTCCCCACTCGTCACTTCCCACAGTTCGCGCTCCTCGAGCACCATCTGCATCTTGAACTTCCACGTGTGGAAGTTGGTTCCGTTGAACTTGTTGATGCGGGCGGTCGTGGTCGGGGTGGCGTCCATGGCGAAGGCGTAGTCGGGGTCTTGGGCAGGGAAGACGGGGCTTGGGCTCATAACCAAAAGGCTTGGTCGCTTGATGGCAAAATGCAAAGTGATTGATTTAGGTCCTTAGTTCGCAAACTCCCTTGCTACCTCTAAGCCTACTGGATTCTCTACTGGATACACTCTACTGGATTCTCTACTGGATACACTCTACTGGATTCTCTACTGGATACTGAGTTGCTTCAGCCAATCAGCGACTGCCACGTGGATGCCCATCTTGTACCCACAATCTTGTACCCACGTGTCCCGTAATCCCCGTAGCGTAAACAGCGTCCCATCATCAGTGTCCCGCGTCCCATCATCAGCGTCCCGTCAACACAGGAATGATTGCGGTCCCACTGAGTGAAGGTCATACCGGTATCCTACCGGTATACGGCAGCTGCCCGAGGCGCCTTCTTGACAACAGGTCGGTGTTGAACGCCTTGGCTGCGTCCTCCGTCTTCACCGTCGCCGTCTTCTCGCCTTGCCGCTTGATGTGCTCATTCGTCAGCACCTTCACGACGTCTTGCGATCGCAGCTCAGCGCTGCTCATCTCCAAGTTCAGCACGACGTTCTCGTAGCTCTTGGGGAGACTGCGCAACAGGCAGATCGCCACGTCCTCGTCCTCCATCTTGGCGCCGATGCTGCTGAGCTTGGCGCTGATGTTGAGGACCTCGTTGCAGTGATGCAACACGTTCCCGCCTTCCGACATCTCCATGCTGAAGAGTTGGCGCTTCAGGTAGATGCGACCAGCCTTCTGCGAACCACCGTACAGCGTCTTCAGGCGCGTCCACGCAACCCACGCTTCCTCGCAGTCGTCGACCACATGGTGGTAGTCCGCGTCCATGTGGAGCAACATCAGTCCGAACGCGATGTTGCTCGACTTGACGTACTCGTCCTTGGGCCGCGAGTCCGTGAAGCTCGGCGTCGTCTCTCGGTTCACGACATGCCACACCGACTTGGTCAGGAACACGCCACGCATGTAGCGGTTCCACGTCGCGTAGTTGTCTCCGTTGAACTTGTCGATGGAGACCTTGGTGGAGGCGTCGTGGGCAGAGGACATGGTGCTTGGGCTCATAACCTGATGGAAGGTATGGATCTTGACACCGAAGCTTGACGGAGCGGAGGGACGGCAGCACTCTGGGCGAGACCGGAGCGGAGACTGGAAACCACTTGAGGGGTAGAACGAAGATTCGAAAGTGATTGATTGAGGTCTTTAGCTCGCTAGCCTTCTCGCTACTCTAGACCTACTGGATACACACTACTTGATTCTTTACTGGATACTGAGTTACTTCAGCCAATGAGAGAGCGCCACGTCGAAGCCCATCTTGTACCTACAATCTTGTACCCACAGGTGGCGTAATCGACAGTGGCGTAATCCTTGGTGGCGTAATCGGCGTGGGTTCGGATTGGACCGGTTCGGGTTAACCGGTTCACGGTCAACAACCGATACCAAACCGGTAACCCTCAATACCCTCAATATGCGTGTGTTCGGATGCCAGACGTACATCCTGACGCCGAAGGAAAAGCGGCGCAAGTGGGACCCCAAGGCTCGCGCCGGGTTGTTCCTCGGCTACGAAGAAGTGTCCAAGGCGTATCGACTTTATGACATCGAGGCGGGGCAGGTGGTTGTCAGTCGCGATGTCAATTTCGATGAGTCGGCCTTTGGACTTTCGGCGCATACTTCGGATGAAGACGTCGATGATGCTGCGCTGGACCTGGACGCGCTGGACCTGGACGACACCGATGGACCGCGCCAAACGAGTTTCAAGCAGGCGGGGAAGCGCAAGAGCCGACCGAGTGGCGACGACGACAATTCCAGAAGATCGCGCCCCGTTCGCCACCGAGCTGGCCTAGAAGAAGCAAGTGCGCCGGACGTATCCTCGTCGCGCCGAGCTGAACCCGACGAAGAAGAAAAGTCTGGGGACCAAGATGAAGACGACGACTCGACGCCTCCAGTGTTTTGGCGTGCCAGTGCCAACGCTGTGGAAGCAGCAGCCGATCTATCGGAGCCGACGACGTTCCAAGAGGCTGTGAACGGTCCGGATCAAGTGCACTGGCGCAAGGCGATCCGCGCGGAGCTCAAGTCGATGCGACTGCGTGGTGTGTTTCGAGCTGCCAAGTTGCCCAGCGGCCAGCGCGCCATCGGCACCAAGTGGGTGTTCAAGATCAAGCGCAAAGCGGACGGCTCGATCGAGAAGTACAAGGCGCGCCTCGTGGCCAAGGGCTTCAAGCAGAAGTACGGCATCGACTACACGGAGACGTTCTCGCCCGTGGTCAAGTACGTGACGCTGCGCATGATCATCGCGATCGCCAAGTACTTCGGCTGGCCCCTCGACCAACTCGACGTCGTGACAGCGTTCCTGTACGGGGTCATGAAGGAGGTGGTGTTCTGCGTGGTTCCCGAAGGCGTCGAACTGGATGGTGGCTTCGACTGCCTGGAATTGGTGAAGGCTATCTACGGTCTCAAGCAAGCTTCGCGCGTGTGGAACGAGACCTTCGACGAGTTCATGTGCTCTATCAGTTTCCAAGTGTCGGCCTTCGATCCGTGCCTCTACATCAAGGTGGTGGACGGTCACTGCGTGCTCGTGCTGGTGTACGTGGACGACGTGCTGATTACCGGGAGTTCGCCTGAGCTGATCTCGCGCACGAAGACGGACCTGAAGACGCGTTTCGAGATGACCGACAGCGGCAAGTGCGCGTTTGTTCTTGGGATCGAGCTGGTGGACGGCCCGGACGGCAGCGTGACCATGTGCCAGCGTCGCTACGTGGACGACATCCTGAAGCGCTTCGCCATGGACGAGTGCAAGGCTGTGGTGAGTCCGGTGGACATGAGCACTCGACTGGTTCCAAGCAACGCGGCGACCAAGATGAACGCTCCGTTTCGCGAAGCTGTTGGTGCGCTGATGCACCTGATGACCGCCACGCGCCCGGACATCGCGTACGCCGTTGGCTATGTGTCGCGCTTCATGGAGAACCCCCAAGAGGAACACTGGGTTGCGGTCAAGCGCATCTTTCGCTACCTGCAAGGCACCAAGACGCATGGCATCTGCTTCAAGCCGGGCGACAAGATCGACTTTCGTGGCTACTCGGACGCGGACTGGGCCGGCGACCTCGCGGACCGCAAGTCCACTTCAGGCTACACGTTCATGCTGATGAGTGCGCCTGTGAGCTGGGGAAGCAAGAAGCAGTCAAGTGTGTCGCTGTCCACGAGCGAAGCGGAGTACATCGCGCTCAGTCTGGCTATCCAAGAAGGCAAGTGGATCCATCGCCTGCTGTGCGAGATTCTGGCGGCTGCCAACGAGACGGGACCCGAGCTCATGATCCGCGAAGACAACCAGTCGTGCATCAAGATGACCAAGAACCCGGTGAACCACGGCCGCGCCAAGCACATCGACATCAAGTACCACCACATCCGCGACGAAGTGAAACGCGGTGAAGTGAAGCTCGAGTATTGCGAGACTTCGGTGATGCTGGCGGACATCATGACGAAGGCGCTTGCGGGACCACGCCACACGGAGCTGACGGCGGCTCTCGGCATTCATGGGACTTCGCATTGAGGGGGCGTATTGAGGGTTACCGGTTTGGTATCGGTTGTTGACCGTGAACCGGTTAACCCGAACCGGTCCAATCCGAACCCACGCCGATTACGCCACCAAGGATTACGCCACTGTCGATTACGCCACCTGTGGGTACAAGATTGTAGGTACAAGATGGGCTTCGACGTGGCGCTCTCTCATTGGCTGAAGTAACTCAGTATCCAGTAAAGAATCAAGTAGTGTGTATCCAGTAGGTCTAGAGTAGCGAGAAGGCTAGCGAGCTAAAGACCTCAATCAATCACTTTCGAATCTTCGTTCTACCCCTCAAGTGGTTTCCAGTCTCCGCTCCGGTCTCGCCCAGAGTGCTGCCCTCCCTCCGCTCCGTCAAGCTTCACGGTGTCAAGATCCATACCTTCCATCAGGTAGCAAGGGAGTTTGCGAACTAAGGACCTAAATCAATCACTTTGCATTTTGCCATCAAGCGACCAAGCCTTTTGTCTAGACCGCCATGGCCAATGTGACCAAGTCGGAGGTGCCAGAGGTACGACGTGGTGTCCCCTTGGCGATCCTTCGAACTTGCCGTATTGGCCTCGTCAGGCATCATCGGAGTCATGCACAGCTTGAACAGCCCTTTGCCCTCACGAGCGCCGAGCTGCCACTTGAGACCCTTGTTGTCCGCGAAGCACCCGTCGCTCTCGAAGGTCACTGGCCCCACGTCCTTGGTGAAGCGGCCGACCGAAAACAGGTTGCGCGACAGCTTCGGGATATGCCACACATTCGTGAGCACCCCCTTCTTCATGCCGCGCGGCGTCTTCATCGACATGACAATGTCGCCGGTCCCCACCGCCTGAACCACACCGTCGTCCGCGAGATGCACGTCCACCGGAGCCATCTTCTTGTAGTTCCTCATGTACTTGTTGGAACTCGTCATGTGCTGCGTCGCACCCGAGTCGACCAGCCACATGTCACTCGGCTTGGCGGTACTGCTCGTACGACCAACCGAGAAAAGGTAGTCGCCAGGATCTTCTTCGTCCTGCGCGACGTTCGCACGCTGCGACCGATATCGCTCAGCGTCGTTCTGGACCCGCGAGGGACACTCCGCGATCCAATGTCCTTGTTTGCCGCAGTTGTGGCACGCCCCGGTCTTCTTCACCGGTCGGCCCTTGCGCTTGTTATTGTTGACCATGAACGCTTGACCTTGGCCGTGCGCGGCTCCGTCGACGCCGCCGCCACCTTGTTCTTTGCGCTTCATGTCCTCATGCAGCAGCCGAGACGTCACGAGTTCCCACGACAGCGAGTCGGCTCTCGACTCCAACGCCGTGATCAGGAACTGGTACGACTCGCTCAGACTGCCCAGAAGCGTGATCACCAAGTCGTCCTCGCTGACCGGAGCGCCAACCGCGTCGAGCTGCTCCGCCAGCGTCTTGAGCTTGTTGATGTGCTCCAGCACATCATCACCTTCGTCCATCATCGTCGTGAAGAAACGCCGACGAAGAAAGAGCTTGTTGGCCAAACTCTTCTTCTCGAAGTGTCCTTCCAGTCTTGACCATGCATCATGCGCGTCCTTGGCCGAGCGAACCAGCGGCAGCTGCGAGTCCTCCATCGCGAGACAGATGATCGCCAGCGCCTTACGCGACTTCCTCTTGAACGTCGCTTGATCCGCCGTGGTCGTGCAGTGCTCCAGCTTCACTTCCCCACTCGTCACTTCCCACAGTTCGCGCTCCTCGAGCACCATCTGCATCTTGAACTTCCACGTGTGGAAGTTGGTTCCGTTGAACTTGTTGATGCGGGCGGTCGTGGTCGGGGTGGCGTCCATGGCGAAAGCGTAGTCGGGGTCTTGGGCAGGGAAGACGGGGCTTGGGCTCATAACCAAAAGGCTTGGTCGCTTGATGGCAAAATGCAAAGTGATTGATTTAGGTCCTTAGTTCGCAAACTCCCTTGCTACCTCTAAGCCTACTGGATTCTCTACTGGATACACTCTACTGGATTCCTTACCGGATACTGAGTTGCTTCAGCCAATCAGCGACTCCCACGTGGATGCCCATCTTGTACCCACAATCTTGTACCCACGTGTCCCGTAATCCCCGTAGCGTAAACAGCGTCCCATCATCAGTGTCCCGCGTCCCATCATCAGCGTCCCGTCAACACAGGAATGATTGCGGTCCCACTGAGTGAAGGTCATACCGGTATCCTACCGGTATACGGCAGCTGCCCGAGGCGCCTTCTTGACAACAGATCCTGGCGACTACCTTTTCTCGGTTGGTCGTACGAGCAGTGCCGCCAAGCCGAGTGACATGTGGCTGGTCGACTCGGGTGCGACGCAGCACATGACGAGTTCCACGACGTACATGAGGAACTACAAGACGATGGCTCCGGTGGACGTGCATCTCGCGGACGACGGTGTGGTTCAGGCGGTGGGGACCGGCGACATTGTCATGTCGATGAAGACGCCGCGCGGCATGAAGAAGGGTGTACTCACGAATGTGTGGCATATCCCGAAGTTGTCGCGCAACCTGTTTTCGGTCGGCCGCTTCACCAAGGACGTGGGGCCAGTGACCTTCGAGAGCGACGGGTGCTTCGCGGACAACAAGGGTCTCAAGTGGCAGCTCGGCGCTCGTGAGGGCAAAGGGCTGTTCAAGCTGTGCATGACTCCGATGATGCCTGACGAGGCCAATGCGGCAAGTTCGAAGGATCGCCAAGGGGACACCACGTCGTACCTCTGGCACCTCCGACTTGGTCACATTGGCCATGGCGGTCTAGACGCCATCGTCAAGAAGAGCTACGGTGTTGGCATCGACATGACGTCGGTGAAGCAGTGGGAGCTGTGCGACGGGTGTGCACTCGGCAAGCAAACGCGAGTGAGCTACATGAAGTCGTCGCCGAACCGTGCGAAGCAAGTGCTGGAGGTGGTTCACAGCGATGTGTGCGGCCCCATGCAGACGCCAACGTTTGGGGGCAAGTGCTACTTCGTCACGTTCATCGACGACAAGTCGCACTTCTGCGTCGTGTACTTGCTGAGGAACAAGTCCGAGGTGGCTGCCAAGTTCGCGGAGTTTGTGGCGTTTGCTGAAACTCAGACCGGCAAGCGCGTGCAGACACTCCGGAGCGACAACGGTGGCGAGTACACTTCCGGCGCGATGGCCAAGTTCTGTGCGGACCGCGGTATCGTGCAGAAGTTCACTCCGCCGTACACGCCACAGCTGAACGGAGTGGCCGAGCGGATGAACCGGACGTTGGTGGAGTGTGCGCGCTGCATGCTAGAACATGCCGGCTTGCCCAAGACGTATTGGGGTGAAGCGGTGATGACGGCTGCGTTCCTCCGTAATCGGTGTCCGACACGCGCCGTCAGCCACGACAAGTCTCCGCACCAAGTCTGGACTGGCAAGAAGCCGCTGCTGGCCAATCTCAAGGTCTTCGGTTGCCACGCGTATGTGCACATGCCGAAGGCGAAGCGCACCAAGTTCGACGCTCGGTCGGTGCGCTGTCGGTTCCTGGGGTACTCGGAGCACGAGAAAGCGTATCGATTCGAAGAACTGGAGAGCAGTCGCGTGCTGGTGAGCCGCGACGCGCAGTTCATGGAAGACGTCTTCGACAGTGGGAGACATGACTACCATCAGAGGGAGGTGGTGGTCATTCAAGATGAAGAGACGACGGATCAAGATTCGTCACAGTCGGATGAAGACGACAACGAAGAAGAGGAAGAAGAGGAAGCTGCGCGGGACGAAGACTTCGGGCCCGGCAACAAGCGACACCCGCGGACGCAGTCACTGGAGGAAGTCACGGAGGTTCCAAGTGCCAAGCGGTATGCGTCGCAGAGTCGACACCAGACTCTGGACGAGATGTCGGCTGCGGCTCAAGAAAGCCAAGACTTCGAAGCTGCGTACGTCGTGGATTCAGTGGGAGAAATGCCGACCACGTTCAAGTCGGCGATGGAATCCAGCGACGCAGTCAAGTGGAAGGAGGCGTGCGACTCGGAGTGTGACTCGCTGCTCAAGAACGACACGTGGGATGTCGTACCACTGCCGAAGGGACGCAAGGCGATCGGCTGCAGATGGGTGTTTCGCGTGAAGGAGAACCAAGCTGGAGAGATTGAGCGGTTCAAGGCGCGACTGGTGGCCAAGGGGTTTTCGCAGAAGTACGGCATCGACTACGACGAGACCTTCGCACCAGTGGCCAAGTTCACGTCCATCCGGATCGTACTGAGTCTGGCTGCCAAGTATGATCTCAAGCTGCACCAGATGGATGTCAAGACTGCGTTCCTCAACGGTGTGCTGGACGAAGACATCTACATGGCACAACCGAATGGCTATGTGGACGAAGACCACCCGGACCACGTGTGCAAGCTCAAGCGGTCGCTGTACGGACTGAAGCAGTCGCCGCGCATGTGGAACCAGACCATCGACGACTTCATGCTCAAGCTGGGGTTCAAGAAGTGCGAGTCCGACCACTGCGTCTACCTGAAGCGTGACGGCCAAGACATGATCTTCGTGGCGCTCTACGTTGACGACTTGGTCCTCGCTAGCAGCAACGACGAGCTGTTGGAATCGACCAAGCACGCGTTGAGCAAGCGGTTTGAGATGACGGACCTCGGCGAGCTGGAGTACTTCCTCGGGATGGAGATCAAGAACGACCGCGACTCCGGAAAAGTGACGGTGCGGCAGACCAAGTTTCTCAAGTCCATCCTGACCAAGTTCGGCATGCAAGACAGCAAGCCTGTGAAGACGCCGCAAGACCCCGGACTCAAGCTGACCAAGAGCATGTGTGAGGGTGGCTGCCAGCATGAAGACACGATGAAGAACGTGCCGTATCGGAGTGCCGTCGGTGCTCTCATGTACTTGATGGTGGCAACGCGTCCGGACCTGGCTGCTGCAGTGGGAGTGCTGAGCCAGTTCTCTGCCGACCCGTGTCCGACGCATTGGCAAGCCCTCAAGCGTGTGCTGCGGTACCTCCAAGCGACGCCTACGCATGGACTCGAGTTCTCACGAGAAGACAGCCTGGGTATGTGCGGATATTCGGATGCGGACTGGGCCGGCGACATCGAGTCAAGACGGAGCACAAGCGGCTACGCGTTCATGATGAACGGCGGATGCATCAGCTGGAGGAGCAAGAAGCAGAGTACATGGCGCTATCGGAGGCGACACAAGAGGCCGTGTGGCTCAAGGTGTTCCTGTGCGAGCTCGGCGAGATGGCAAGCGATGAAGCGGTCAAGATCTACGAGGACAACCAAGGCTCCATCGCGTTGGCCAAGAACCCGCAGTTCCACAAGCGCACCAAGCACATCGACATTCGCTACCACTTCGTGCGCGAGAAGGTGGAAGACGGTCAAGTGGTGCTGCAGTATGTTTCGACAACGGACATGCTGGCGGACATGATGACGAAGGCGATCACTGCGGTGCAGTTCGGTGTGCTTCGGAGCAAGCTCGGGATCCAAGGTGCAATCGCTGTCGAGTCGAGTGGGAGTGTTGTCAAGAAGGCGCCTCGGGCAGCTGCGGGATACCGGTAGGATACCGGTATGACCATCACTCAGTGGGATCGCAATCATTCCTGTGTTGACGGGACGCTGATGATGGGACGCGGGACACTGATGATGGGACGCTGTTTACGCTACGGGGATTACGGGACACGTGGGTACAAGATTGTGGGTACAAGATGGGATCCACGTGGCAGTCGCTGATTGGCTGAAGCAACTCAGTATCCGGTAAGGAATCCAGTAGAGTGTATCCAGTAGAGAATCCAGTAGGCTTAGAGGTAGCAAGGGAGTTTGCGAACTAAGGACCTAAATCAATCACTTTGCATTTTGCCATCAACCGACCAAAGCCTTTTGATCTGTGGCACGGAGAGCAGATTCTTGCTCATGCTCGGCACGTACAGCGCGTTCTTGATCTCGATGTCGCGCTCGTCGCCGTTGGGCAGAACCACTCGTTCCACGATGGTCCCCACACCCATGATGGCCGCCTTGTTGCCGTCGGCCACCGAAAGTTCGCCCTCGTTTCGCTCAATCAAATGGGCGAACTTGGCCTTGTCGTTGCAGATGTGGTGCGTTGCGCCGCTGTCGACCGCCCACATGCCGAGCATATCCTTGCCCGTCGAAATGCCACACTCCAGTGAGACCGCGAACGCCACTCGATCATAGCCGTAGCCGTAGTCGTAGCTGGCGTCGTCGTTCTTCCACTGGGCATTGTTGGCCCCGCGTCCACGGCCATTGCCATTGCCGCCGCGTCTTGGGCCCCGATTCTCGTCCTTCTGCTTGGTCCAGCACTTGTCGATGGTGTGCCCCAATTTCCCGCAGTACGTGCACTGGCGAGACTCTCGGTCGGTGTTGAACGCCTTGGCTGCGTCCTCCGTCTTCACCGTCGCCGTCTTCTCGCCTTGCCGCTTGATGTGCTCATTCGTCAGCACCTTCACGACGTCTTGCGATCGCAGCTCAGCGCTGCTCATCTCCAAGTTCAGCACGACGTTCTCGTAGCTCTTGGGGAGACTGCGCAACAGGCAGATCGCCACGTCCTCGTCCTCCATCTTGGCGCCGATGCTGCTGAGCTTGGCGCTGATGTTGAGGACCTCGTTGCAGTGATGCAACACGTTCCCGCCTTCCGACATCTCCATGCTGAAGAGTTGGCGCTTCAGGTAGATGCGACCAGCCTTCTGCGAACCACCGTACAGCGTCTTCAGGCGCGTCCACGCAACCCACGCTTCCTCGCAGTCGTCGACCACATGGTGGTAGTCCGCGTCCATGTGGAGCAACATCAGTCCGAACGCGATGTTGCTCGACTTGACGTACTCGTCCTTGGGCCGCGAGTCCGTGAAGCTCGGCGTCGTCTCTCGGTTCACGACATGCCACACCGACTTGGTCAGGAACACGCCACGCATGTAGCGGTTCCACGTCGCGTAGTTGTCTCCGTTGAACTTGTCGATGGAGACCTTGGTGGAGGCGTCGTGGGCAGAGGACATGGTGCTTGGGCTCATAACCTGATGGAAGGTATGGATCTTGACACCGTGAAGCTTGACGGAGCGGAGGGAGGGCAGCACTCTGGGCGAGACCGGAGCGGAGACTGGAAACCACTTGAGGGGTAGAACGAAGATTCGAAAGTGATTGATTGAGGTCTTTAGCTCGCTAGCCTTCTCGCTACTCTAGACCTACTGGATACACACTACTTGATTCTTTACTGGATACTGAGTTACTTCAGCCAATGAGCGAGCACCACGTCGAAGCCCATCTTGTACCTACAATCTTGTACCCACAGGTGGCGTAATCGACAGTGGCGTAATCGTCGGTGGCGTAATCGGCGTGGGTTCGGATTGGACCGGTTCGGGTTAACCGGTTCACGGTCAACAACCGATACCAAACCGGTAACCCTCCATACCCTCAATACGAGCTTGGTCCGAAGCACACCGAACTGCACCGCAGTGATCGCCTTCGTCATCATGTCCGCCAGCATGTCCGTTGTCGAAACATACTGCAGCACCACTTGACCGTCTTCCACCTTCTCGCGCACGAAGTGGTAGCGAATGTCGATGTGCTTGGTGCGCTTGTGGAACTGCGGGTTCTTGGCCAACGCGATGGAGCCTTGGTTGTCCTCGTAGATCTTGACCGCTTCATCGCTTGCCATCTCGCCGAGCTCGCACAGGAACACCTTGAGCCACACTGCCTCTTGTGTCGCCTCCGATAGCGCCATGTACTCTGCTTCCGTTGAAGACAGCGCCACCGTCCGCTGCTTCTTGCTCCTCCAGCTGATGCATCCGCCGTTCATCATGAACGCGTAGCCGCTTGTGCTCCGTCTTGACTCGATGTCGCCGGCCCAGTCCGCATCCGAATATCCGCACATACCCAGGCTGTTTTCCCGTGAGAACTCGAGTCCATGCGTAGGCGTCGCTTGGAGGTACCGCAGCACACGCTTGAGGGCTTGCCAATGCGTCGGACACGGGTCGGCAGAGAACTGGCTCAGCACTCCCACTGCAGCAGCCAGGTCCGGACGCGTTGCCACCATCAAGTACATGAGAGCACCGACGGCACTCCGATACGGCACGTTCTTCATCGTGTCTTCATGCTGGCAGCCACCCTCACACATGTTCTTGGTCAGCTTGAGTCCGGGGTCTTGCGGCGTTTTCACAGGCTTGCTGTCTTGCATGCCGAACTTGGTCAGGATGGACTTGAGAAACTTGGTCTGCCGCACCGTCACTTTTCCGGAGTCGCGGTCGTTCTTGATCTCCATCCCGAGGAAGTACTCCAGCTCGCCGAGGTCCGTCATCTCAAACCGCTTGCTCAACGCGTGCTTGGTCGATTCCAACAGCTCGTCGTTGCTGCTAGCGAGGACCAAGTCGTCGACGTAGAGCGCCACGAAGATCATGTCTTGGCCGTCACGCTTCAGGTAGACGCAGTGGTCGGACTCGCACTTCTTGAACCCCAGCTTGAGCATGAAGTCGTCGATGGTCTGGTTCCACATGCGCGGCGACTGCTTCAGTCCGTACAGCGACCGCTTGAGCTTGCACACGTGGTCCGGGTGGTCTTCGTCCACATAGCCATCCGGCTGTGCCATGTAGATGTCTTCGTCCAGCACACCGTTGAGGAACGCAGTCTTGACATCCATCTGGTGCAGCTTGAGACCATACTTGGCAGCCAGACTCAGTACGATCCGGATGGACGTGAACTTGGCCACTGGTGCGAAGGTCTCGTCGTAGTCGATGCCGTACTTCTGCGAAAACCCCTTGGCCACCAGTCGCGCCTTGAACCGCTCAACCTCTCCAGCTTGGTTCTCCTTCACGCGAAACACCCATCTGCAGCCGATCGCCTTGCGTCCCTTCGGCAGTGGTACGACATCCCACGTGTCGTTCTTGAGCAGCGAGTCACACTCCGAGTCGCACGCCTCCTTCCACTTGACTGCGTCGCTGGATTCCATCGCCGACTTGAACGTGGTCGGCATTTCTCCCACTGAATCCACGACGTACGCAGCTTCGAAGTCTTGGCTTTCTTGAGCCGCAGCCGACATCTCGTCCAGAGTCTGGTGTCGACTCTGCGACGCATACCGCTTGGCACTTGGAACCTCCGTGACTTCCTCCAGTGACTGCGTCCGCGGGTGTCGCTTGTTGCCGGGCCCGAAGTCTTCGTCCCGCGCAGCTTCCTCTTCTTCCTCTTCTTCGTTGTCGTCTTCATCCGACTGCGACGAATCTTGATCCGTCGTCTCTTCATCTTGAATGACCACCACCTCCCTCTGATGGTAGTCATGTCTCCCACTGTCGAAGACGTCTTCCATGAACTGCGCGTCGCGGCTCACCAGCACGCGACTGCTCTCCAGTTCTTCGAATCGATACGCTTTCTCGTGCTCCGAGTACCCCAGGAACCGACAGCGCACCGACCGAGCGTCGAACTTGGTGCGCTTCGCCTTCGGCACGTGCACATACGCGTGGCAACCGAAAACTTTCAGGTTCGCCAGCAGCGGCTTCTTGCCCGTCCAAACTTGGTGCGGAGACTTGTCGTGGCTGACGGCGCGTGTCGGACACCGATTACGGAGGAACGTAGCCGTCATCACCGCTTCACCCCAATACGTCTTGGGCAATCCGGCATGTTCCAGCATGCTATTGAGGGTATGGAGGGTTACCGGTTTGGTATCGGTTGTTGACCGTGAACCGGTTAACCCGAACCGGTCCAATCCTATTGAGGGTATGGAGGGTTACCGGTTTGGTATCGGTTGTTGACCGTGAACCGGTTAACCCGAACCGGTCCAATCCGAACCCACGCCGATTACGCCACCGACGATTACGCCACTGTCGATTACGCCACCTGTGGGTACAAGATTGTAGGTACAAGATGGGCTTCGACGTGGCGCTCTCTCATTGGCTGAAGTAACTCAGTATCCAGTAAAGAATCAAGTAGTGTGTATCCAGTAGGTCTAGAGTAGCGAGAAGGCTAGCGAGCTAAAGACCTCAATCAATCACTTTCGAATCTTCGTTCTACCCCTCAAGTGGTTTCCAGTCTCCGCTCCGGTCTCGCCCCGAGTGCTGCCGTCCCACCGCTCCGTCAAGCTTCGGTGTCAAGATCCATACCTTCCATCAGTGTTGATGGGACACTGATGATGGGACGCTGTTTACGCTACGGAGATTACGGGACACGTGGGTACAAGATTGTGGATACAAGATGGGCATCCACGTGGCAGTCGCTGATTGGCTGAAGAAACTCAGTATCCGGTAAGGAATCCAGTAGAGTGTATCCAGTAGAGAATCCAGTAGGCTTAGAGGTAGCAAAGGAGTTTGCGAACTAAGGACCTAAATCAATCACTTTGCATTTTGCCATCAAGCGACCAAGCCTTTTGATGCGACCAGCCTTCTGCGAACCACCGTACAGCGTCTTCAGGCGCGTCCACGCAACCCACGCTTCCTCGCAGTCGTCGACCACATGGTGGTAGTCCGCGTCCATGTGGAGCAACATCAGTCCGAACGCGATGTTGCTCGACTTGACGTACTCGTCCTTGGGCCGCGAGTCCGTGAAGCTCGGCGTCGTCTCTCGGTTCACGACATGCCACACCGACTTGGTCAGGAACACGCCACGCATGTAGCGGTTCCACGTCGCGTAGTTGTCTCCGTTGAACTTGTCGATGGAGACCTTGGTGGAGGCGTCGTGGGCAGAGGACATGGTGCTTGGGCTCATAACCTGATGGAAGGTATGGATCTTGACACCGAAGCTTGACGGAGCGGAGGGAGGGCAGCACTCGGGGCGAGACCGGAGCGGAGACTGGAAACCACTTGAGGGGTAGAACGAAGATTCGAAAGTGATTGATTGAGGTCTTTAGCTCGCTAGCCTTCTCGCTACTCTAGACCTACTGGATACACACTACTTGATTCTTTACTGGATACTGAGTTACTTCAGCCAATGAGAGAGCGCCACGTCGAAGCCCATCTTGTACCTACAATCTTGTACCCACAGGTGGCTTAATCGACAGTGGCGTAATCGTCGGTGGCGTAATCGGTGTGGGTTCGGATTGGACCGGTTCGGGTTAACCGGTTCACGGTCAACAACCGATACCAAACCGGTAACCCTCCATACCCTCAATAAACTTCTGCACGATACCGCGGTCCGCACAGAACTTGGCCATCGCGCCGGAAGTGTACTCGCCACCGTTGTCGCTCCGGAGTGTCTGCACGCGCTTGCCGGTCTGAGTTTCAGCAAACGCCACAAACTCCGCGAACTTGGCAGCCACCTCGGACTTGTTCCTCAGCAAGTACACGACGCAGAAGTGCGACTTGTCGTCGATGAACGTGACGAAGTAGCGCTTGCCCCCAAACGTTGGCGTCTGCATGGGGCCGCACACATCGCTGTGAACCACCTCCAGCACGTGCTTGGCACGGTTCGGCGACGACTTCATGTAGCTCACTCGCGTTTGCTTGCCGAGTGCACACCCGTCGCACAGCTCCCACTGCTTCACCGACGTCATGTCGATGCCAACACCGTAGCTCTTGTTGACGATGGCGTCTAGACCGCCATGGCCAATGTGACCAAGTCGGAGGTGCCAGAGGTACGACGTGGTGTCCCCTTGGCGATCCTTCGAACTTGCCGCATTGGCCTCGTCAGGCATCATCGGAGTCATGCACAGCTTGAACAGCCCTTTGCCCTCACGAGCGCCGAGCTGCCACTTGAGACCCTTGTTGTCCGCGAAGCACCCGTCGCTCTCGAAGGTCACTGGCCCGACGTCCTTGGTGAAGCGGCCGACCGAAAACAGGTTGCGCGACAGCTTCGGGATATGCCACACATTCGTGAGCACCCCCTTCTTCATGCCGCGCGGCGTCTTCATCGACATGACAATGTCGCCGGTCCCCACCGCCTGAACCACACCGTCGTCCGCGAGATGCACGTCCACCGGAGCCATCTTCTTGTAGTTCCTCATGTACTTGTTGGAACTCGTCATGTGCTGCGTCGCACCCGAGTCGACCAGCCACATGTCACTCGGCTTGGCGGCACTGCTCGTACGACCAACCGAGAAAAGGTAGTCACCAGGATCTTCTTCGTCCTGCGCGACGTTCGCACGCTGCGACCGATATCGCTCAGCGTCGTTCTGGACCCGCGAGGGACACTCCGCGATCCAATGTCCTTGTTTGCCGCAGTTGTGGCACGCGCCGGTCTTCTTCGCCGGACGTCCTTTGCGCTTGTTGTTGTTGACCATGAACGCTTGACCTTGGCCGTGCGCGGCTCCGTCGACGCCGCCGCCACCTTGTTCCTTGCGCTTCATGTCCTCATGCAGCAGCCGAGACGTCACGAGTTCCCACGACAGCGAGTCGGCTCTCGACTCCAACGCCGTGATCAGGAACTGGTACGACTCGCTCAGACTGCCCAGAAGCGTGATCACCAAGTCGTCCTCGCTGACCGGAGCGCCAACCGCGTCGAGCTGCTCCGCCAGCGTCTTGAGCTTGTTGATGTGCTCCAGCACATCATCACCTTCGTCCATCATCGTCGTGAAGAAACGCCGACGAAGAAAGAGCTTGTTGGCCAAACTCTTCTTCTCGAAGTGTCCTTCCAGTCTTGACCATGCATCATGCGCGTCCTTGGCCGAGCGAACCAGCGGCAGCTGCGAGTCCTCCATCGCGAGACAGATGATCGCCAGCGCCTTACGCGACTTCCTCTTGAACGTCGCTTGATCCGCCGTGGTCGTGCAGTGCTCCAGCTTCACTTCCCCACTCGTCACTTCCCACAGTTCGCGCTCCTCGAGCACCATCTGCATCTTGAACTTCCACGTGTGGAAGTTGGTTCCGTTGAACTTGTTGATGCGGGCGGTCGTGGTCGGGGTGGCGTCCATGGCGAAGGCGTAGTCGGGGTCTTGGGCAGGGAAGACGGGGCTTGGGCTCATAACCAAAAGGCTTGGTCGCTTGATGGCAAAATGCAAAGTGATTGATTTAGGTCCTTAGTTCGCAAACTCCCTTGCTACCTCTAAGCCTACTGGATTCTCTACTGAATACACTCTACTGGATTCCTTACCGGATACTGAGTTGCTTCAGCCAGTCAGCGACTGCCACGTGGATGTCCATCTTGTACCCACAAATCTTGTACCCACGTGTCCCGTAATCCCCGTAGCGTAAACAGCGTCCCATCATCAGTGTCCCGCGTCCCATCATCAGCGTCCCGTCAACACAGGAATGATTGCGGTCCCACTGAGTGAAGGTCCTACCGGTATCCTACCGGTATACGGCAGCTGCCCGAGGCGCCTTCTTGACAACAGTATCCTCGTCTCGCCGAGCTGAACCCGACGAAGAAGAAAAGTCTGGGGACCAAGATGAAGACGACGACTCGACGCCTCCAGTGTTTTGGCGTGCCAGTGCCAACGCTGTGGAAGCAGCAGCCGATCTATCGGAGCCGACGACGTTCCAAGAGGCTGTGAACGGTCCGGATCAAGTGCACTGGCGCAAGGCGATCCGCGCGGAGCTCAAGTCGATGCGACTGCGTGGTGTGTTTCGAGCTGCCAAGTTGCCCAGCGGCCAGCGCGCCATCGGCACCAAGTGGGTGCTCAAGATCAAGCGCAAAGCGGACGGCTCGATCGAGAAGTACAAGGCGCGCCTCGTGGCCAAGGGCTTCAAACAGAAGTACGGCATCGACTACACGGAGACGTTCTCGCCCGTGGTCAAGTACGTGACGCTGCGCATGATCATCGCGATCGCCAAGTACTTCGGCTGGCCTCTCGACCAACTCGACGTCGTGACAGCGTTCCTGTACGGGGTCATGAAGGAGGTGGTGTTCTGCGTGGTTCCCGAAGGCGTTGAGCTGGATGGTGGCTTCGACTGCCTGGAACTGGTAAAGGCCATCTACGGTCTCAAGCAAGCTTCGCGCGTGTGGAACGAGACCTTCGACGAGTTCATGTGCTCTATCGGCTTCCAAGTGTCGGCCTTCGATCCGTGCCTCTACATCAAGGTGGTGGACAGTCACTGCGTGCTCGTGCTGGTGTACGTGGACGACGTGCTGATTACCGGGAGTTCGCCTGAGCTGATCGCACGCACGAAGACGGACCTGAAGACGCGCTTCGAGATGACCGACAGCGGCAAGTGCGCGTTTGTTCTTGGGATCGAGCTGGTGGACGGCCCGGACGGCAGCGTGACCATGTGCCAGCGTCGCTACGTGGACGACATCCTGAAACGCTTCGCCATGGACGAGTGCAAGGCTGTGGTGAGTCCGGTGGACATGAGCACTCGACTGGTTCCAAGCGACGCGGCGACCAAGATGAACGCTCCGTTTCGCGAAGCTGTTGGTGCGCTGATGCACCTGATGACCGCCACGCGCCCGGACATCGCGTACGCCGTTGGCTATGTGTCGCGTTTCATGGAGAACCCCCAAGAGGAACACTGGGTTGCGGTCAAGCGCATCTTTCGCTACCTGCAAGGCACCAAGACGCATGACATCTGCTTCAAGCCGGGCGACAAGATCGACTTTCGTGGCTACTCGGACGCGGACTGGGCCGGCGACCTCGCGGACCGCAAGTCCACTTCAGGCTATACGTTCATGATCATGAGTGCGCCTGTGAGCTGGGGAAGCAAGAAGCAGTCAAGTGTGTCGCTGCCTACGAGCGAAGCGGAGTACATCGCGCTCAGTCTGGCTATCCAAGAAGGCAAGTGGATCCATCGCCTGCTGTGCGAGATTCTGGCGGCTGCCAACGAGACGGGACCCGAGCTCATGATCCGTGAAGACAACCAGTCGTGCATCAAGATGACCAAGAACCCGGTGAACCACGGCCGCGCCAAGCACATCGACATCAAGTACCACCACATCCGCGACGAAGTGAAACGCGGTGAAGTGAAGCTCGAGTATTGCAAGACTTCGGTGATGCTGGCGGACATCATGACTAAGGCGCTTGCGGGACCACGCCACACGGAGCTGACGGCGGCTCTCGGCATTCATGGGACTTCGCATTGAGGGGGCGTATTGAGGGTATGGAGGGTTACCGGTTTGGTATCGGTTGTTGACCGTGAACCGGTTAACCCGAACCGGTCCAATCCGAACCCACGCCGATTACGCCACCGACGATTACGCCACTGTCGATTACGCCACCTGTGGGTACAAGATTGTAGGTACAAGATGGGCTTCGACGTGGCGCTCTCTCATTGGCTGAAGTAACTCAGTATCCAGTAAAGAATCAAGTAGTGTGTATCCAGTAGGTCTAGAGTAGCGAGAAGGCTAGCGAGCTAAAGACCTCAATCAATCACTTTCGAATCTTCGTTCTACCCCTCAAGTGGTTTCCAGTCTCCGCTCCGGTCTCGCCCCGAGTGCTGCCCTCCCTCCGCTCCGTCAAGCTTCATGGTGTCCAAGATCCATACCTTCCATCAACCGCGACTCCGGAAAAGTGACGGTGCGGCAGACCAAGTTTCTCAAGTCCATCCTGACCAAGTTCGGCATGCAAGACAGCAAGCCTGTGAAGACGCCGCAAGACCCCGGACTCAAGCTGACCAAGAACATGTGTGAGGGTGGCTGCCAGCATGAAGACACGATGAAGAACGTGCCGTATCGGAGTGCCGTCGGTGCTCTCATGTACTTGATGGTGGCAACGCGTCCGGACCTGGCTGCTGCAGTGGGAGTGCTGAGCCAGTTCTCTGCCGACCCGTGTCCGACGCATTGGCAAGCCCTCAAGCGTGTGCTGCGGTACCTCCAAGCGACGCCTACGCATGGACTCGAGTTCTCACGGGAAGACAGCCTTGGTATGTGCGGATATTCGGATGCGGACTGGGCCGGCGACATCGAGTCAAGACGGAGCACAAGCGGCTACGCGTTCATGATGAACGGCGGATGCATCAGCTGGAGGAGCAAGAAGCAGCGGACGGTGGCGCTGTCTTCGACGGAAGCAGAGTACATGGCGCTATCGGAGGCGACAAAAGAGGCAGTGTGGCTCAAGGTGTTCCTGTGCGAGCTCGGCGAGATGGCAAGCGATGAAGCGGTCAAGATCTACGAGGACAACCAAGGCTCCATCGCGTTGGCCAAGAACCCGCAGTTCCACAAGCGCACCAAGCACATCGACATTCGCTACCACTTCGTGCGCGAGAAGGTGGAAGACGGTCAAGTGGTGCTGCAGTATGTGTCGACAACGGACATGCTGGCGGACATGATGACGAAGGCGATCACTGCGGTGCAGTTCGGTGTGCTTCGGACCAAGCTCGGGATCCAAGGTGCAATCGCTGTCGAGTCGAGTGGGAGTGTTGTCAAGAAGGCGCCTCGGGCAGCTGCGGGATACCGGTAGGATACCGGTACGACCTTCACTCAGTGGGACCGCAATCATTCCTGTGTTGACGGGACGCTGATGATGGGACGCGGGACACTGATGATGGGACGCTGTTTACGCTACGGGGATTACGGGACACGTGGGTACAAGATTGTGGGTACAAGATGGGCATCCACGTGGCAGTCGCTGATTGGCTGAAGCAACTCAGTATCCGGTAAGGAATCCAGTAGAGTGTATCCAGTAGAGAATCCAGTAGGCTTAGAGGTAGCAAGGGAGTTTGCGAACTAAGGACCTAAATCAATCACTTTGCATTTTGCCATCAAGCGACCAAAGCCTTTTCCGCCAGCATCACAGAAGTCTTGCAAT